>NW_028220342.1:0-15498 GCF_045865225.1 Trachurus japonicus | reverse complement strand
AAACAACAAATAAGTTAAGATGCTCAGAATTAACACTGATCCAGCCCCATTAGAGACAGCAATATAAACAGTCACCTATTTTAGTGATATGGCTGTTTGGTGTAAACTTAACGACCATAGTCCAGAAGAGTCGGCACAAACTGGAAGTCAGAGTTCTAGTGCAGGAAATAAATAGATCATTAAAAAAAACAAAAAAACAAACTGAACAGATAGTGGCCTGGCTGTTTCCTATTAAAAACAGAAACAACATGCATCAAGACTTCAACTGTTTTCTAATGGTGAAGAACCAGCAGAGTTTGACCTCCAAGGCCCGTATCTGGAGATTGCACTGATACAGGAAAGTCTACAAACTCTGACAAATGCACTAACATGCAATTCAAACCTGATTAAACTAGTAGACTGCCATTACCACAGAAACTTTTTTTTGTCTTTAATGCCTCTATAGGTCGGTAAATCACCCAATCTGACCCCTCATAATATAGAGACCAAATGATATGTTCTCACAGTACTTTCTTATTTTAATGATAATGATAATGGCAGATTCAGGACTGAGCTGAAACCAGGGGGAACTCTGTCTCTGTGATTTTCTTCCCTTTTAATTCAATTCCTGTGGTCTATCAGCAAAATGAGCCTGACCCTAGATCCTGGACTGTGCTGCCTACAGTCAGCCTTGACCAGGAAGGTTCAGTAGTGGTGAATCATAAAAAGGCTCAGAAGGAGTTTTTCTAATGGTCATAGTCTGACATTTCCCCTCAGATCCACCTCCGACTGAGACCTGCTTGACCAGCACTGTTGGACTTGTTGTTGACTTGGTATTCATGACTTGACTTGACACCTGACTTTTCTTTCATATTTTCATTTGTCTATGAGAAGAGAGAGAGCATAGCACAATACAAGTTTCTCATAAAGTGCTATAGAAACAGTAATATTAATACATATTATAGAAAGAAAGAGAATCCTCCTCTTTTCCAGATATTTACCAACATTGAACAGAGAATCCTGATGTGCTCCATTCCTCCACCATGGTTGGTGCAAACCAGCTGAGTAAGTTCTGAAGACAGAGATGGGACCATAACCTCCTCCGAGGAAGGTAATGATTATAAGACTCAGATCCAGACTCTACGTTGCCAGGAGATGTTCATAAAGCAATGCATGTTTACTGATCATGGGCAGCCAACTGAAAGTTAAATCATTTTTTTAATGACATTTCACTGATTTAAATGTGGAAATCATCAAATTTTCATTTTACTTGACTTAGGACTTGACTTGTCTTATTTAACTCACATTTAACTGGGGATGGTTGATTCTATCCACATTACTGTAAGTATGAAGTTTAAGACTTGAGGCCGAGGCTCCCACATCTGGAAATAAGTCTTATTATCTGGTATTAAAAAAAGCTTTGAAATATATTAATATGTATTTTGTTTTTTGGATGAGTTATTTTTCTTGTGGACTAAATACAAGAGTAAACATTCTCTTCCTAACTGGACCATTGCATCATTCTTTATTTCTGTTTTGCTTGTACCAAGCATCTGTGCAATTTGTGGGTCGACCCAAGCAAACAGACTTGATCAAAAAAAAAAAAAAGAGGTCCCATAGGCTATCACCACCCCATAATATCATCTCTCTCCTCCTGGGCCAAGTCAATGAAGCAGGAAGCTGCTAAAGTGCATTTTTCTCACAGAGGGAGCAGATACGAAGCATGAAGCAATAGATGTTCAGATGTTGCTTCCTCCTCCTCCTCCTCCTCCTCCTCCTCCTCCTCCTCCTCCTCTTCCATTCTCCATCAGTTCAAGCAAGAATGTGTCCTGGAGGCATGCGTGGACCATACATTGCACATTGTATGTGGTGCCATCTGTACAAGACTGTTCAACTGTTCAATAGCCAAGATGTCTGATTTGCAAAACAGCCACACATGCACACTTTTTCTCCTCCTCTCCCATTATTTGTTATTCTCACACAAATGTGCTCTAAATCTCATCTCCACCTACAATAAATGTATACATACACCGTGTAATATCTCTTAGGCGGTAATTTTCCTGCACCATAAAATGAGTCATTTGTCTCCTCTATATTTTTCCTCTCTCTCAGCCAGTGGGGAAGGAGGAGCACACCGCAAGAGCACTGCTGCTGAGATTAAAACCTGATGGAGGGTGTCTGAGCAATGCATGTGTGTGTGTGTGTGTGTGTGTGGGGGGGGGGGGGGTGTTTGTGTGTAAGTAGGAAAGACAGAGGGGAGGGGAGAGAGGGGATTAAACCTCTGTCCTGGGGTCTCTTTTTGATGTCAGGGGGCTGCTGGGGAGGAGGAGTGTCAGTGCTGACAGGGCAGTCTCACTCACGCATGATATGGACACCACACACACACCTACACACAATAAACACACACACAGTGGCATCTGACTTATCTTTTGCATTATTTATGAAATACCGCCATCATCTCTTGTTTTACACTCTGCATAAAGTGAAAGCCAGGAAAATTGCATGTGTGTGCACACGAGTGTGTGTCTCTGTGTTCAGTTATGAAAAAACAAAGGGAGGAAGAGCAAACTATGAAACAGGGAGAAATCCTGAGGAGCAGCAGAACAAAGAACAGTGTGTGTCAGATAGAGGAGAAAAATAAAAGTTTAATTGATAGTGGCGTCCATGTTCTCTGTGTTCATGTTGCTGTGTAGTTTTCAGGACAGAAACAAAGGAGTGTGTGGGTGGGGTTTTGTCATGGGAGCTACACCATACACTGTCACCAATGTGACAGAACAATGTAATTGAACATTGCAGGAAGAGAGCGGTGACTTATCATCACTGTAACGAAGGGGGAAAAAAATAACTGCCATCACACTCACAGATGTAGTTGTCATCACTGTTCCCATGGAACAAGTTGCTGTTGATGCTTTAATGAAACTAAAGTTCTGTCCATACCTCAGTAATTGGTTTGGTGACTGACTCTGATGTAAACATTATGTCAATAAGAGACAAGTAAAAAACAAAATATTGGCCAGTTATCCACCTGTCAGCGCAACTGCTATATTGGTGAAAAAAGGGGCTGGAGCCAATCACAGCTGACATAGGACAAAGGTGGGTGGGGCATACCCTGGACAGCTGAGCAGTCATATAGAGACTAACAAGCCCAATTTACATCTGTGAGCACTTCCAGAGTTGTCAGTGCACCCAGTGGGTGTGTCTTTGGACTGAGAAAGTTGGAGTACTAAGAGAGAATCCACACAGGTATGAGGAACACCAGCGGAACAAATCAAAGCTGGGCCGAGGGGCAGGGAACAGGATCCAGTCCATTAAACCCAATAAAGCTTGACATTAAATCGCTTTACAACACATACACATGCCCACAACAGTGGGACTTAGAAGCATTATGACATTTTTGACTCATAATTCAAGGCATTTGATAGTTCAGCACCATGGATAGCGACCACGTCATTTTGAATCCCACTTATGATAATGAGAGAAAAATTTCAACTGTAAATTATCAATAGCTAGATAATTAACTCATTGAGTGCCGCGCTCCTTTCCAAAGTTTTAGTCAAGTATACCGGTAATTTAGACCATTTTTGACGCTTTTTGTAGAGCCATAGTGTATTCTATATTATTGCCACCAACACATACTGTGGCTCATTTGAAAGGTGAAACTTTCTGCTTCAAATGGCCACAAACCGTTTGTTTCTACGTGCCTCTGTTCCTGAGAAAAGTCAAGCTAAACATGGCTGGGTTTTTTCTAGAAAAGGAGATAGAGCGTCTTTATGAAAGGTGCTCTGTTTGTGGTGCTCTGTTTGTGCCTGTCGCTCTTCTGACACTCACATTTCTGGATCAAAGGGCTCGTGTAAGATAAATATATACAACAATTGTTGTTCTATTCACAAAACCACCATCGGGGGGGGGGCACTAAATAACAATAACACAGACGCACCGTGCTGTGTCACAGCCTCTCGCCGCTGAATGTGACGGTCTCTCGGCCACAGCAGGTCGGGAACACCGGGAACACTGGTGGTCGTGGTCCATCTGTGGTACGGGTCGGTGGTGCCGGTCTGCTTTGGCCCAGAGACCATCAGATTTTACCGCGGGAGGACCTTGGGGAGGACACGGTGTTGCTCCAGATGAAGACCGGGCGGGACAGTCGGCTGAGAGCTTCCTGTTTGGGCTCTGAGCTGCTGGAGCCTCGCGGGTGAGAGCAGAGCAGCTGCTGCATCCACATGCAGAACTCCATTTGCAAAAGCCGAGTTATGATAAAAACTTCCAGATCATGAGCTGTCATGAGTTTTTGATCGTCATCTATTTCAGTTCTGCTCGTCGTAGAGTCCCCAAATTTACACATAAGGTGTGTTAAAGTGTCTAGTTTCATAATTTAAAAAAAAAGCAAAAAACGAGAAATCTCGTTTTTGGCACTTAACGCATGGGAACGAAAAACGAGAAATTACGTGGTTGGCACTCAATGAGTTAATGGGGCTAACAAGCATTAGGTTATGGGAATGGCTAGTGGCTATGTCATCACATTCTAAAACATCACTTCCGTGTCCAATCGCAGGATATTATTCAGTATAGAAACAACAGGCAGAACCGGGTCAAAAACACCGCGGGAGCTTTCATTTATGAATAAATAATCATATATATTCATGTATATGAAATGCACAATATAGCATATAGTATATGTATATTTTGTTTGCCGTAAAAAAAAAAAAAAAAAAGAGAGAGAGAGAGAGAGAAGATGAACGTAACGTGGGACGAAAGTAACAAAGTGATTTTCTCCGAGCACATATGTCTAACTTTGTCAGCATGTACATCATGTATAACAGAAAAAAATCTTGAGGTTACGTCTGACTTTGACCGAGTTACATTCAAGAACCAGCTGTTTTCAATGACTGAAAGTGATTTCAACTCAGTGATTTATTTCGATCGATCAGCTGTGTTTACTGTTTCAGGTGTCATAGATGGTTAGACAGATTAATTAGTCCAACACATCCTAAAGTTTGACATCCTAAAGCATCAGGTTTAAGTGTCGGGAGTCACTGTGGGGACGAAGGAAACAGCTGTAAAGTTAACCTCGTCCCTCTCTGGTCCCTCTGCACATTAATGAGCCTGTATGTCACCGTGCCGCACCGCGGTCACCGTGATGTGTTAACGTTACAGGATTAATTCAAACACACAACATAAACAATGCGACCGTACATGTGTAAATACTACCGGAGGAGGCCAGTGAACCAGTGGATCGCGGTGGTCCAGTCACGGAGGTAAACGTTAGTTAGCTGGTAGCTAGCGCTAAACGTTAGTTCATATAACGTCTCTATGTAACTTATAAATGATTGTGTGTGTGTGTGTGTGTGTGTGTGTAGGTGTGTGTGCGTGTGTGTGTGTTTTTTTGGGGGGGCAGCAATGAAGAACATGCATTGCTGTATACGTTAGCAGCAGGAGTTGGACACGGAAGTGACTCGTGACGTCACACTAGCCATTCCCATTACAATTAATCAATCAATCAATCAATCAACTTTTATTCATGGACATAAAGTCCAACAAACCACAGAAACATAATAAACCAACATAGACCAACATTTGTATGAGTTCAGCACCACGGACAGCAACCGCATCATTCTGAAAACCCACTTCAACAAATGAGAGCAGTAGCCTACTATATCAATATTTAGAATGTTTTGTAAAACTGGCACAGCGACCCATAAGTTAACAAACAAATTGAATTTGAATTAGGGCAGTCAACGAGCCTTGCACTTCAGGGGTGGAGCTTGCTTCATAAGGAATATTGTGAAGTGGCGAGCAGAAATTCCTCATAATAGTGAAGGGCCCCTGTGGACCCCGGGCCTGGGGGGGGTACCGCCCTCTCAGGCCCCTCTGAAGCACTGCCCCTGTACGGGAAGAACATGCAAACTCCACATGTAAAGGCCCCAGGCCTGGGGATTGAACCCAGAACCTTTTTAATGCGAAGCTAACCTGCTAAGTTGCATATAATAAAGACAAAGGGAAGCTACCTCACACAACTTCAAGCCAAAAAACACACTTTATAGAAGCACTGATTTCAACCAAGACACCATTTAAAGGAGCACTTAGGTTTGAGTGAACCTATCACTCTTAAACAGCAGATCTTAACAACATCACAAGCTAACCTGACTGGCATGGTCTAGCTAGCACAAAATAACTTTTCTACTGCTCTCATACTTTTGAATTTATGCAACATCAAGTAAATTAAACAGACAATGTTTAATTAACTGTTCCAAATGTGAGTACCACACTGACTTGTGCAGGTACAGTGAAAGACACAGGTGGTTTCTGTGATTTGTCCCAGATTGATTGGTGACAACTGATCATTTTTTGTCCTTTTCACATCACGTAAAGTTGAGATCATTATTTCCTTCTACTGAAACACATTTGGTTGAATATTGAACATTGGAGAGAAGAGAATGTCTGCTCGTCTCTGTTGAAGCCTGTGTAAATTGACTTTCGATTAAGATAATTGAGGATAGAGAGATATTTGACTTCCCCTGCTGTTCATGAAACCACTGTTGAATTTGTTGCACAATATCTAGCAAGCTATTATCATCTTGGAATGTGTGGAAATTTACGAGGGAAAAGTATTTACATCCTTGGGGCCTGTAGTGTTTGCTGTTTATTATATGATCATGTGGTGAAATTATCAGGCCAAATGACTCCCAGTAGAGGTCTGCCACACACTTTCACATCTGCTGTTATGATAAGTGGTTCACTGCTGGTAGGATGAGGACGTCCTTTGGCTCTGATGTGAAGTACAAATTAGGTTCTTAATAATTCCATGGGAAATTTCTTACAAAGAAATGTTCCATATCACTTGGTGAGCTATGTTGCCTAATACTGTATGTCATCTATATAGGGATGGACAGCATTGAATATACAGTACTCTACTGTATGTTGCAGTTTGTTCTATGTGGGATGTGGTAAATGACCCCATCATGAACGTCAAGTTGAAGGTGTTGCATAATTGTTTTAAATGGCCATTATAAAGTTCTGGTTGCTTTTGCCACTTGACTGTTACTCACTCCACTGACAGCCTCTCTCTCACACTCTCTCACACTCACTCCCATAGTCATCCAAAAAACTCTTCGTGTGCATTGTTGGCACTGCTGTCTCTCTGTCTCTGCTGTGACTTTTGCTCTTACCCCTTCACTAAAACACAAACAGAACAAGAGGGAGTACAACGGTCAAAATGCTCAAATTGATGACATCATATACAGTATATATTCAAAAATTATACATGCTAATTTTCTTATTTCAAAGCCTTTAAAGTGGAAATGCGTACTTCATAAAGACAGGTTTTGGGATGAATGTAACATTTCTACAATATAATGTAGAAATGTTACATTTTATATATAAACAAACATATCCCTAGACAGTGTGAACTAGGTTAGTGATAACTAACTTATGTATATAACTTGCACAAATATTATGGAAATTCAGTAGGTCTACATACAGTATATATATATATATATATATATATATATATGTGTGTGTGTATGGCTGATTGTACAGAGCAGTTGTTCAATTCCTCAGGAATTTTGGCGTAAGAGCTTCACAATTAAACATTAATAACAGAGAGTGTGAAAAAGAAATCAGCTATAGGCCGTATGGGTTCAGGATTTCTACAACATGTGGACATGAGTTGGATGCAATGTGGGCTTTATTGCAAAAAGAAAAAAAAAGTAAATCAAAAAATAAACCAAAACAAAACAACAAAACAGAGTTCAGTCTGGGAGTGAACTGTCTCCTCTGTGCATCAGCTTATTGCTCACCTGGTGTGGACCCAACCTGGGTGCTCACTTATCATTACATCAAACTGCTTGATTATTTGGTGAGGTATACTATAAAGTATGTGCTGAAGGATCCTGGCTAATGCTATGTTAAGCAATTTATATAGAATCATTAAACATCTTATTTCTGCTATTCTGCTTTAAACCTCATTATACATCAGTCCTCTCTCAATATGGGAACAAGAACTCATTCTATTTTTAATCAGATGATAGAGATGATAATGCACACTGACATATCATTAAAATGATTTACCGACACACGGTTGATAAAGTAATCAGACGAGTAAAAGGACATTATCCAGATATTTACAAAAAAGAAATGTTTAATGCAGACCCATCTAGAAACTTAAGGTAAGGAACACACTGGTTGTGGTGTGTGTGTGTGTGTGTGTGGAACATCGGTGTCCATGTTAATGGGTTAGAGTGACCACACGGCCTGTGTGACACATGTTTACTGCCTTGCTGTTGTGTCCTGATCTAGAGATTAGACATATTGCCTTCTTTTCCAGTGCTGATCCCAGCAAAAAACACACACACACACACACACACACACACACACACACACACACACACACAGGACCTGCCATAGCTGTCAGTGTGTAGGCTGAATCTGAATACGCCTCAGACGTGGAAAAAAACACAAATCCATTTTTAACCATTAATGCAGCTGCATGTAGAAACTGTGGCATTTTAGAGACATTTTCTGCCAACATAAAATACAAAAAAAATGTATTTAAATAGAAAAAAAAAAGAAAAAATCCTTCTACCGAGCTGGCAGCACTAGAAGATGCAGAGATATGTATGAACACACACGCTCATGAGTCCCAGCAGTTCACACACAGTGCACAGCGCCAGGCAGCGTGTTCCTGGTGGAAGAATTTACACTTACATCAGTGCAGTGAACCTTATTTTGTGCGAAACTATGTGTTGATACTTGACATCTAGGCTCTGACCTCTCCCCCACACAGGGAAACACTGAGCTCAGCACAGCAGGGAGTGATGGTACACTTTAGGAAATAAGAAAACTGGGACTCTTTAAACACCTCATGCAGCTCGGGTGTGTTTTTTTCTGTCCTGTTTCATGCAGTTGCCTTTCACTGTTAGAGAGCATCAACACTGCTGTCTGCGTTAGGTAAACTCTGAGTGTTATCATGATTTCCGACCCTTCTTACCACATTAGGCAATTCTTTTTTTTAAAAAAGTGTTTGAAGTCATACTACAACTATCTGGCCTCTGATTCTTGGCAGCTTTTTTCCTGTTAATTATGCGGACATTCGGTACACTGTGCTTTCCATGCAAGTGTAACAAACTTACCTGAAAAACTTATTTCTTTAAGTTAAATCTGTATTCGCCTTCTCTGTTCCACAGCATCCTCATGTACCAGTATGAATCAGACATAGTCTGTTACGCCAAACAGCCACATATTTGCATGCGCTTTCCATCACCAGCCCCATTATTCATTATCATGTTCATCCACAGCAGCTGCTTCATAATGCATGCACATACTGAAACAGTGCTGTCTTTTCTGAGTTGGAAATGCTGTTTCTCTTCAGCTAATCTTTAAATAAAAGTTTGCACTCCCTCTTACTATGTTCATCCTCGGTAACACTTTATAATAACTATCCGTTATAACTAGTTAATAGATCATTAGTAAACTGTTAATTAATGAGTTATTAATGACTTGTTAAGTGTTTGTTAACAGTTTGTTAAGGATGTATAACGATGCCTTATATATAGTTAATAGACCATTAATAAACTGTTAGTAAATCAGTTATAAATGACTTGTTAAATAACAGTTAACAATTTGTTAAGGATGTATAACTGTGCCTTATAGATAGCCAATAGATAACTTACAAGCTGTTAGTTAATGAGTTATAAATGACTTGTTAACTGTATGTTAATCATTTATAACTACACCTTATAAATTAGTAATAGATCATGAACAAGCTATTAGTGAATTACTTACTAATGACTTGTTAAGTATCAGTTAATATTCTATGTATGTTACTGGGACGTTATTCTAAAGTTGCAACTATTCCTCATATATTAACTGTTAATAAATGAGGAATAGTTGCAACTTTAGAATAACGTCCCAATAACATACATAAGTTAATAACTAATATATTAACTCACACTTTACAGATCAGTTGTTAATAGTTTGTTAACCATCTACTAATACCAGTGAAACTTTGTAGAACAGCAAATGGGTGGAACAAGTTCAAGGTACAGAAATTTGATGTGATATTTAAAATATCAAATTTTTGTACCTCAACCTTGTTCCACCCATAGGCTTTTCTGTGTACTGCATTTTACCAAAGAAACACCAGATGAAATGTTGAACATTGTGTTTAATGTACAGAAACACACATACTGAGCCATCACATGGCAGAACAGCAGTATACAACAGTATACAGTACAAACCCATGAGGTTTGGGCACTTTTTGTGCTAAACTGGATAATCAGAATTTCAGAGGGACATTTAATGTCCATACATCACAGCAATGTCATGGATTATCCGTCCTAACGGCCCTTTGCGATGCTTACGGGCAAGCCACTCATGCCATTCGATAACTCTGAGATGGTCTACCAGTAACTCCTCTGTACGATTCCCCCTGAGTCTCCACACATTTTCCTTGACCGTTCTCCAGGCCCTCTCTATGTGCTGAGTATGTGCACCTGTTTGGGCATCGACATATGACACACTGTGATTGACAGTGAAATGGGTGTAACCTAGCTGAGGTAAAGCATTGCGATAAGCCCGCCACTCATCACTTATTATTGTAGATCCCACTTTAACATGGTGAGCTATAAGTGGCACCAGATCTCTCCTTCTTCTTCTCTCGACTAAGCGAAGAACAGGCTTTGCATGTCTCCTCCCTCTCCGGTTCACACCTAGCATCCCAAACACCCACTTCTTCCTCTTCCAGCCACCAGCCATTCGTCCCCGTCCGTACTGTTGAAAACATAAAATATTAGGAATTATTCTTCTTTAAACAAAATTAATAATCTGTCATTCAATGGTAATTTGCATTAGTATCTAGATAATAGTGCTTGCTGCTTGCCTTTCTTTTGTGTCTGAAGTGGCTCTCATCAATGGTGACAAACTGCTGCCGCCCCCCAATGTACTGGCCTCTTGCTTGCTGATATCTGTCCATCGCTGTAGTGCACACATCTCGCAGCTTTTGAGCCATCTTGGACAGGGTTGCTGAGCTTCCAGAGATGTCATCATTGATCATGTCCACTTGACGTAGACGCAGGCCTTGTGCAAATCTGATAGAACAAGGCAAATAATTATTATACCACACTTTTGATCTTTTTGGTTTGATACACAAAGTTTACATCTACTGCACCCCAGGATATGAAAATTGTCCATGCGTAGACAAAAACAGCAATAATGAGCTCTGTCAATACATAATGACCAACACAGTAACAGCAATTAAACATATTTCCATAATTAAACTGTTAAGAATTCAAGCTGTAAATTACACCTTTTAGCAAAATAAACCACAAAAGTGAAATAACTCCAAGCACCTGTTATCATCATGAGTCTAGATATGCTCCATAACATAGGTAGTAATCACAAGCTTTACTAGGCTACATAGTCTCCAGTTATTGTTTATGACAGCATAGTTATACAGTATTTCACTTTTCATCCTAGACAGACTAAAATCATATACCTAAGCCATAGCTTACCTGTACACAAAGCGCATCCAGTTGAAGAGGGAGACCTTTGAATTGCTGAATATAGATTTGTGTCTAATTGACCTCTTCAGTTTCCTCCCTCTGTGGTTATGGTGTTTGCAAACCCTGAAGATATACAAATAAAGATAAGAATGACACAGGCCAGGGTAGTGGCTAGAGCAGTGATTCTCAAACATTTTCATGTCAAGGACCCCCAAATTAATATTTGGCCATGGACCCCATCTGAAAATATTTTGTGCCAGGAACCCCCATAAAATGTGTTAATAAAGTGTTGAAATGTTTTCAGTATTTTTTTTCTGAAAATAGCAGATCTATAAGCTCACAACATTTTGACGTGTTGTGATCTTGTAGATTAGTATTAAGTAGTGTAGTGTATTTCTAGAATTAAATGTTGGCATGAATTAAAATATTGGCACTCTTATCAGTTCACAATTAAATAGATTTCATTTTGACTAGAATTCTGAACCAAAAATACCCTTTATGTTGTAATTTCATGCAATAAAAATAAACTTACCATGCATAGTTGTCCACACAAACTGATTCCTTCAATTTCATCTTGTGTTTGCATTTTTGGCATCTCATCTTTCTTCTTAGAAGCCTTTTCTTCTGCATCCATTTGATTATTTCTCTGTGTCTTCTTTTAGATTTAGTTCTGCCTTCAATAAGCTCTCTTATCTCAGTGGCTAAACCAGGCATTATTTTTATTATTTATATTTTATTTTATTCTCTGTTCTTTCCACACACATCACACAAGCAGCTTCCCGAGTCTCTGTGACTATAGCTCCCGCCAGATTATGTTTGAATTGGTCGAGGGTGACGAGGGTGAAACAAGCCAATCATAATTGTATTCACGGGCTGGAGGAGGAGCCATCCGGCTGGTTGTCAACTTGTCAATCACCTCGCATCACCACTGACAACCTAGACAGACACGCCCATCCTTCACTCACTCGGCAGCTCGCCAGAATACACATCCATGCAGCTCGCATTAGCATTGGTTTCGAAGAATGAAGACACGGTCTGGTAAAATGTCCGATACCAGTGTTCCCAGTGGCGATGCGCAAAATACCGAGATAAATCCAGGTAATGTCGGGAGAAAGAGAAAGAAGTCAACAGCGGGTACTTCCAGTAAAAAGAAAACTACACATGTGGACCATGCTGTGCTCGTGGACAACAACGGTGACGGTAAGCAAAACTGCATCTTAAAGTTGTTAAACAGGATAACGTGGACTGATAGATTTGTCCTACATAATTCAACCAGATTAGTGAAGTGTCCAATGATTAATTGTGTGTGTGTGTGTGTGTGTGTTGTGTGTGTGTGTGCGTGTGTGCGTGCGTGCGTGCGTGTGTGCAAACATAGACGTGTGTGTGTGTGTGTGTGCGTGCGTGCGTGCGTGCGCGTGTGTGCAAACAGACACAGAAGTGTGTTACTGTAACCTGTGTAAGATCGAGGCCCTTTTATCTTAATCTTTTATATATTGTAACCTAAAAATATTGAGATATTTCAAAAAGGCCATATCGCCCAGCCCTATGTGTATATAATGATAGTCTGTATATCCATTCATATATTCACTCGTGATGGATGATAGTTATACAGTACAATTATGTTCACTCATTCAGAGATTCTCATTATTTTATTTTACCTTCACCTGGCTTTTATGATTAGAGCTTTTTTAATTCTCTATCCTATCATTCCAGATACTGAGGCAACTGTAGCTCCAACAGCATTTTTACATATTAGGAAGAAGCAGCATAAGCTCCGTGAGGCCAAGAAGAAGCAGCACACAATCACAGAAAAAATCAGTGACCTGACTGAGGAGAGAGACTCCCTCTGCCAACAAGTTGGTCAAAGTAAGTAGGCCTAACACTTTCTTGGGAAAACATTGCACACCTGACAACGATACTTGGGTGCTTTGTAAACTATATCGAGTGGAAGAAAGGCCAACATTTCACAGACCTGCATCAGAGCATGAGCGTGTTATTACCCAAACAATACACATGTACAGTTAATACCTGGAAGATAATATCGGTAGCATTGATTGACAGCAAACACATCTGTCCAACTGCTGAGATCACGATTTGATGAATCAGTGAAACGTTTTAAATTAATAAATGTAAATGTTGATAAGAATGTATGTGAGTTGACCTGTATCATCATAGTAATGCATTTGGTATTGTATTTTCTATTATGTTGTAGATACAGATGACGGTGGGACAATTGACACATCTTCCTCGGCCAACTCGTCTCCTGGTGCATCTTCTTTCTCTTCATCCTCCAGTCCATCCGACTCCTCTTCATCCTCTTCGTCCAGCTCCTCATCCTCATCAACTGATTCTTCCGATTCAGACAAGAAATCGAAGAAAAGACGCAAGAAGAAAAAGAAGCACCACCACCAGAGTCACAAGAAAAAGGACAAGAGGAAGAAAAAAGAGAAGAAAAAAAGGCAACATGGCAAGCAGAGAGGTAAGTGTAAAGACAGGAAGGCAATAAGGCTGCTCCCCTCATGTGTGTCAGGCAGGTAGACTGTCTGTGTCTGTGTGTGTCTCTGTCTCTCTCTGTATAAAGTTTATTTTCCATAATGTACTTCCTGGTGGGCATATTGTCTTCCCTCCAATTGCTGTTTCCCTGTGCCGATTCACTACTTGTATGTTTGTTATACTTAACTAAATTTCTATCTGTTTCAGCACGTCATCCTGAGGAGGTCATCAAGAGATACAGGAAAGTCCTTAAGGCGTACAAGAAAGGAAGAAAGCTGAGTGTGGCATATCGAAAGGTCGGTGTCGACCGAAACACCGTCGTCGCCAATGCCCCGATCTGTGAGCTGGCTGTTGTGGCCCCAAAGAAATACAAGGAGTTGCTGGTTGCTCATACACCACAGCAACGACTGCAGGACTTTGCAAAAAAATGTCTGGAAGTGTTGATTAATGATCCAAACCTTTTGAGGGATGTTGAACATCAAAAGAAAAAGGGGAAACTGATTCCTCTGTCTAAGAAAGCTTAGGTGTTGTGTCACTGTGGGATAGCGCCCTTGAGCAGTTTGGTTGTAGCTCGGGTCTGGTTCACTAAGTATAGAGGGTCCAAGTTGTCCTACTGTAAGACATGTTCATATCAATAATGCCAATGGCTTGATTTTGATTTATTTTGTTTTCATGTCCTGCACAAAAAGTGCCCAAACCTCATGGGTTTGTACTGTATACTGTTGTATACTGCTGTTCTGCCATGTGATGGCTCAGTATGTGTGTTTCTGTACATTAAACACAATGTTCAACATTTCATCTGTGGTGTTTCTTTGGTAAAATGCAGTACACAGAAAAGCCTATGGGTGGAACAAGGTTGAGGTACAAAAATTTGATATTTTAAATATCACATCAAATTTCTGTACCTTGAACTTGTTCCACCCATTTGCTGTTCTACAAAGTTTCACTGGTATTAGTAGATGGTTAACAAACTATTAACAACTGATCTGTAAAGTGTGAGTTAATATATTAGTTATTAACTTATGTATGTTATTGGGACGTTATTCTAAAGTTGCAACTATTCCTCATTTATTAACAGTTAATATATGAGGAATAGTTGCAACTTTAGAATAACGTCCCAGTAACATACATAGAATATTAACTGATACTTAACAAGTCATTAGTAAGTAATTCACTAATAGCTTGTTCATGATCTATTACTAATTTATAAGGTGTAGTTATAAATGATTAACATACAGTTAACAAGTCATTTATAACTCATTAACTAACAGCTTGTAAGTTATCTATTGGCTATCTATAAGGCACAGTTATACATCCTTAACAAATTGTTAACTGTTATTTAACAAGTCATTTATAACTGATTTACTAACAGTTTATTAATGGTCTATTAACTATATATAAGGCATCGTTATACATCCTTAACAAACTGTTAACAAACACTTAACAAGTCATTAATAACTCATTAATTAACAGTTTACTAATGATCTATTAACTAGTTATAACGGATAGTTATTATAAAGTGTTACCT
>NW_028220341.1:0-4786 GCF_045865225.1 Trachurus japonicus | reverse complement strand
TTCACGAAAATCGATTATTTCGTTCAAAAGTCTGTTTTTCATTAATCAGTAATCCCCCCCATCAACAAAGTGAAGTGTTCCTTTCAGCTCTGAATGAGCCGTTCATATCATTCATATCTCCATGGAGCGGGTAAGCTCGGTGCTGCTGCCATGTGGTGTCTCCATGTTTTTACGTTCAGTGGCAGCGTGACGGTAGGAAACCACGGAAACTCAGCGGAGACACCGGAGCTGTCGGCTCAGGTCGAGGTGGCGTCTGTGAAAAGTCACCGTGGTAACGCAGTGAGGAGGAATGGAGCGTTACACTGATGCTGCATTCACCTGCAGTCGGGCAGACGGCCGTCGGTAACAAACCAGGGGCCTCATTTATCAAAGAGCGTGTAAAAGTCCTCTTAAATTTTCAGTACGACGGAAAGGCAAAATGTGCGTACGACCAAAAAATATACACTCTTTTCAGATCTATCAAACTCCGCGTACACACGGCTGCACGGTATTTCCCTTGATAGATCACACCGGACCTGAGAAAAGCGTGGATGAGAACACGCCTCATACCCAGCCCCCTAAACAGCCCCACGCAACCATATGTGGTCAATGCAAATCAGTTACGTGCATATTAAGTAGCCATGTGCACTCTGGAAACGTGTGGAATGACGTCAGTGGAAGACGGTGAAGACAACAGACGGACGGAGAGCGGAGAAAGAAGCGGAATTTCTCTGAAAGCGAGATACACGGTAACACGGCAATATCAGTCAGAAACATCATCTTGCATTGAAGGCTTCAATAAATACAAAAAACTCCCAAATCTAAATGAAACAGAACAGAAAGAAGAAGAATCATATTTATTCTGCCCTTATTTTAGATTATGTCATAATAATTTAAAGCAGGGTTTCCACTGCCAGTCAGTACTACTTTGCACCCCTTTCCACTAACCCCCAACTTCCGTTCACTGGAAGACTTTGATTTTCATTTGTGCATAGCTATAGCCTATATTTAAAAAAAAACAAAAAAACATTGAAGTCCACCAGTCTGTGACTTTTCCTAAAATGATGTTGGGCAGCACCCAGTTTTGTTAAATACAATAAATATTATTCACACAAAAAAATATCGATCATGTTTTCTCATTTGCTTTGATTTGCGCCGACATTATTGGGCTTGCTGCTTGCTTGTGTGTGTCCAGTCTGGCTACGTAACACACGCACGTCGCAGAAATTATTTTCCAGACTGGACAGACGGGTTGTGGAAGAGGTGTAGCCTACATGCAGGGGAAAAATATCAATATGATATCAAAAGAAAACGAAATTCGTTTTATAAAGCCAGTATTTAGGAGCAAACTAGTGTAAATGCACAGGGGAAAAATCTGAGTCGCTGTGCTTTTCATGTAAAGTGCCGACGTCAACACGTGTGCGGTGGTGGTGGTGGTGGTGGGGGGGGGGGGGGTCATCATCACCACCACTTGCTACTTCAAACAGTGTCCGCGCTCCTCTCTCCCTCGCATACTGCAGTTCTCTGACTCTGCAGCGGTGTCGCCAATTCCTCTTGTTCTTCAAAAAGCGTGTAAATGCCGGTACGCCATGGTCGGACTGGTCGTAAATTTTTGCTCTTACTCCCGACAAGTTTTGGTTTGATAGATCCCAAATTAGGCGGAGAAAAGTGCGTACGCACAAAATGGGGGAAAGAGCGTGTAAAAAAGCGTGTATCCACAATGATAAATGAGGCCCCAGATGTCATTTTAGTCACAGAAGTCCAGAGAAAGCCGGTAAAACGTGGGTCAGGTAGACAATACCACATCGCCATGACAACCTATTGTCACGTGTATTGTTTTGCCTCGTGCTGACGGACCACTTGTTTACATAGAGGCTTGTTTATGCCGTTACGTGCAGCGGCTGTTGTCCGTCTGCCGTCTGCCCAATTTCACGTGAATGCAGCATGAAAAATACGATTGAGTTGCTTGCGATATACAACCACAACGCTAGATGGGAGTAATTCCTGCACAATGTACCTTTAAAAACACGGGCACAGGATGTAAATAAACAAAAACATTGCAGCAGAACACTACCCATTTGTGCACACTGTTGTACTGTACAAAAATGTACAGAAGTTTATTTTTTCATTATATTTTCATAGTACATTTCGTATGCCCACAGTATACTGTAGATAAACACATGTACTGTAAGTCTATATGTAATGGAGTCAGTTGGGTGTAGCCAGCCAGCTGGACAGCGATCTACATCAGTGCATACTATGCGTTTGATAGCAGAATAGATGCAAAGCAGGCCACTGGAAATACGGTTGAAGTGATTGGTAAAGACAGCAGTGGCTGTTCCACACTCAGTAACCGCTCATACTGAGCTGTAGTGGCTTATTTTCAAAATTGCTCATCCCTACTGAAAGATCCATCATGTGTGGAGTCTGTATTTCCAGCCCATGCACGTTGCTGCACCCACACACAGGCACTAACGGAGTGAAATGAAGAGACAGAGGGAGAGACTGGCTTAAACGCTGGAGCTCACGTCCCCGTGGACCACCGGTCAGAAGGCTAGTGCATTTACAGTGAGTAACCTTCTCTCCCCAATTTGGTTTTGTGAACACAAACAAATCAATTCTCCCAAAGCTGGAAACAACTGACCCCGGGGCAGAGTCTCTTGACGATCCTTGATACCAACAAGAAAATTCTCTAACTCGATGAAATCTCCAGGTTATTGCCACTGGATAAGTTTTATTGCTTGAAGGTTTCAGACATTAGAAGCCATGATAATGTGGGTCCAGGCTGTGGGAGAGGATTGTGGACAAACACTGAGCTTTCTCATATTTCATGGATACCACTGGCATTGTGTTTGAAGCTGGATTTTCACTTTAAGAGACTTTTTTTTTTTTTTTCATAATCCACATTTAGTGACTCCAGAGATATCTGATTTAAAATTGCATTAGCTACCCTCTGCCAGTCCTCTTCTACATTTCCAAGTTTTTTTTTTAAATTTCTTTTGATTTGAATCTCCTCTCAGAAACTCCATCACGTATACCCCATAAAAAAATAATAATAATAAAAAAAAAGATTAAAAAAAAGAAAAGAAATCCATGGCAGTGTGAAGGCAAACTCCTCCACTGTAATGTGTGCACTGCATTGCTGCCTTTGTGTTGATCCCCCATGTTCTTTTCAGGCTGCAGCTTTGATAAATGGTGGTGGTCACAAAAGCCGCGTTCTCACTTGTTCAAAAGGATCAAACTGAAATATGAGAGCTGCTGTTTGGCCCTGACTGAATAGCTGTGACATTTTCCTTCAAACAGTGATTTTACAGAAAAGTGAAACCGCAGCACTGTAGTAGGCCTACTTTCTAAAAAAAATTAATCTTTTCCTCATTAAGGAAGAATGAGAACATCAAGAACAAATGGCCTTTCAATTAAATTCCCCATGACCTGAACTGTTACCTCTTGATAAGGTGTATATAAAAAAGAAAAAAAACGACAAAAATCGATGTTTTCATTTACGGGGAATTACTGGAAGTAATTATGTTTCCTGGTTGTTGGAAATATCGGTGCTGTTTCCTATGATGCCTCTGGCTATGACTGAGAACAATCCTCTGACAAGAGGAAGACTAGAATGCCCTATCATTGTGGGCTGCCTCTGTAATCTCAGCTCATTACGTTTTAAATAGAAACACTGACCACCTCAGCTGCTATTTCAGCGGTGTTAGCCCACACGTAAGCCAAGCATGGAATTATCCTTTTATCCTAGTTTCCCCTGGTTTTGTCTCGTAGACACACAGCTGACCCCTCGGAGGCTGATTCCTAACGTCTTGCAGTGGATGGGAGGGCTGAGGGGGCGGGTTTGTGTTCCAAAAGGAGGAGAGCTGGACTCATATTTTGTCAACTCTCCTCATCCCTTCCCCAGCACAGGTGTTGAGCTCCTCACTTCGCCTCCATGTGCTTCCAGTCCTTTTGACTTCCCCTCCTCCATCTGTGGCCGCTGCTCCGCTGGGCCCCGCGCCCTCAGAAGTATGGCAGTGTGTGGCGTTTTTTTTGAACAGGTTAATGGACTTCTAACCCCTCATCACTGATTAGCATGATTAATCAGACAGCGGAGTACTCCATGCTTCGCCTAACCCCCCCTCCCCTCCTCCTCTCTCCTCCCCAGCTCACTAGTTCTCTGCTGCTGCCAGATGGTATCAATGCAAAGCTGAGAGCAGAGGAAAATCAAAGGTAGGCATCAGAGGCTTGAAAACCAAGAAAGCACAGCAGTTATCCCCTGCTGTTCAGATGACACGTTTACAGGCTTCATGCACTCTATGGAGAGTAACCTCAGGAGAGGGTGCAAATGAGAAAACACTTCAACACACTGCCTCAGACAACAACTTTTTAATGCTACAACTTTCACCGTGCAGGTGCGTGGTGTCACAGAACAGTGTTTACTGAATATTACAATCAGATCACCTTATCAGTTTTTTTCTTTTCTTTTAATTTTTGACATTAAAGGAGACCTATGATGGCCCCTTTCCACAAATTAAAATAGTTTCCAGGTGTCTTAAAGACATGTCTGTGACATGCTTTGGTCAAAATCCCCCAAGGATCAAACATCACAGCTCTTTTCATCCTCTCTAAACAGCCCTGTTCAGAACGGCTGGTTTCAGTGCCTGTCCCTTTAAATGCAAATGAACCACTGCTTGCCCCACCCCCTTCTACTGGTCCCAGGTAGGGGTGGTGTTATGCAAATTGGAAATCTAGTTACATCACTGGAAGACAACTGAAAGAACAGCTCATAAAACCACATGGATTTCAACCTAGAGAGCCTGCA
>NW_028220340.1:0-9799 GCF_045865225.1 Trachurus japonicus | reverse complement strand
CACAGGAATTTTGAAGAGTAAAATTTACTCAATTTGAGTAAAATTTTACTCCCAAAAAGATAGTATTTGGTCCCAGTCCAAAAAGAGTAAAATTTACTCTTGTCATAGAGTTAAATTTTCAGAGTTATTTCTACTCCATCTAGAGTTCATATTTTACTCCACAAGATTAAAATTTACTCTATTTAGCATAAAGTGAGAACAACTCCAACACCATTTCACTCAATATAGAGTTGTATTTTACTCTGTACAGTGTAGTAACTGCCTCATAATAGAGTTATAATTCTACTATTAATAGAGTTGTATTTTACTCTGTACAGAGTAGTAACTGCCTCATAATAGAGATATAATTCTACTATTAATGGAGTTGTATTTTACTCTGTACAGAGTAGTAACTGCCTCATAATAGAGATATAATTCTACTATTAATGGAGTTGTATATTACTCTGTTCAGAGTAGTAACTGCCTCATAAGAGAGTTCTTTTTCTACTATTAATAGAGTTATATTTTACTCTGTACAGAGTAGTAACTGCCTCAAAATAGAGGTCAAATTCTACTATGAATAGAGTTCTATTTCACTCAATAAAGAGTTGTATTTTACTCAATATTTATTTTAAAAATGATAACTCTGGATTAAAATGTTTGAAATAAAAAAGACCAGAAATGAATATTCAACAATGCACAACTTGTATTTTTCTTAAATGCATAACACATGAGCACCCATAATATACATGTCCATACCGTTTGGCCTTTGTAATATGACAGCATTGTATAATACATGAAAAATTCAAATTCCCTCAAAACCTGCAACAAAAATCTCCATGAATAAGACTCCATGGACAGAGTAATCAATATGAGGAAAAAAAAGTCGTTCATGGTGACAAATTCCATAATGAAAACAAATAGAATATTGCAAACAGGTATGCACACTATCACCACGCCATCAGCAGCTGCAGATAAGGCTGTAAAATATTGCAATAGCCATCAGCCCAGCCAAAACATTTACGCCCAATTGGTGGGCCATCACAATTTGGACACAATGTGCTCTTTGAAATCGGGTGGATTAGATAAAAGAGGAGAAAATATAAATAAATTAAAATATGAGTTATGGGCAAAGAAATTCAGAAATCCATTGTTCATCCCCAGTGCAATAGTTACAGCTTAGCGATTCTTTTATCACAGGAAACAGTATGGAACAATAAATGAACTTGAATCATCATTGCTGTATGACATCTGCATATCAAATGCTTTGTAAAACAAAAGCTCTTTGACATCAACAACATGAGGTCCTTCTGCAGTACACACAACTTTAAATGCATAAAAATGCTCATCCATACACACTGTTTGTAGTGCAAATGTACACAACAGTAACCTCTCATCTTTAAGAACAACACGGTGGATTTTGTGAAAAACTGGCATCTCATTAAGCACTTTAAGACAAACAACTAAACCAGGACGATACATATTTCCATGGTGTTTGGCCCATCTAACATCCAACACCTTAGTGTCAACTGCTACCTGAAGAGCCTCTGCTATCTCACAGCCTCTGTCCATCACGTTTAAAGCTACCATTTTACTTGGACCAAGCACCAGTCTGTCAGGCTCAAATGTCTGCCAACTATATGCTACTTGACTTTGGTGTTTCTTTGCTAATGTTTTAGTTATATTTTTGAAGCTTTTTAGTTGTTTTTTAAAGAAATTGTGCTTCGCTTCATAGCGCATGCACCAGGTATGCAAAAGTGGTCCAATTTTACAAATACATGTCGGATAATGCACCATAAAATGATGCTTTGGTAGTAGCTTCTTGTTGGGAAATAAATGCTTGAATAACCCATGGTGCTCTGAAATCAAATGTTTCAAATAAATGGTAATGCCAGTTGATAACATGAAAGAAAATACAATATCTGCTATTTGAAGCAACAACAGAAGCAAATACCAATGTTGATCATCTCGACAAACCAAGTCTCCAAATATAAGTGGGAGATTGCGAAGTAAACACCAGGATTGGATCGCATTTAAACCCAAGTCATTTGAGCCCTCTACTAACTTCAATGCAGGTGGCTTGTTGTTTTGTTCCATGTAGCCATAGTTAAAGTTCTTAATTCTCCTGTCTATTTCCTTTGATGTTGTGTAGTTTTTGATCAAGTGAAGTATTAGCAGCTTCATTTCATATTGCGCCACGCCCTCCAAGATATCGTGCATAATATCGACAGAGAAGTTTTGACATGTATTGAAGTACTGCAAGGAATTTAGAGCACAAGAACGTTTAACACCCATCACATAGGGAAGACTAGGAGTTTCCTCCATTATTTGGCAGTGTTCTGCGTGAAGTGCTTGAGTTCGCATCACTATCTTGGGTGAATCTTCTGTGAATTCTGTCTGAAAGTCCTCTTTCTCTGCAAGACAGAAGCGGCAACAATATCTGGCACTGAATGATTCTACGAAACCAAACAAACCATGAAGACCAAGGTTGTCACCAGTAACTTGGACAATAGTTCCATACACATTTTCCTCATACAGTGGGACCCGAATTCCTTTAGTCTCCAGCTCTTTAATGTCTTGCACAATTGGATCAAGTATTTTAGAAAAGCCATATGTTTTAATGTCTTGGGCATGGAATAAAGCGACCAAATGAATATTAAGCAGTATTGAGTTGTGCTTTGGAGAAAGATTACGCAAGGTGAAATAGATTGCTCCTAATTTATGTATTCCCTTTTTACTCCCCAATGGATTTGCGCACTCAAAATCATCATAGAAAAGTTGCAACTGAATTGCATGCTTCTGTATTGAAAATAAAGGATGACTCTTGAAAAGATCTCCATCACAAAAGTCATTAAGAAGATCTTCTCTTGAACTGGAATGACTCTGCATCATCTCTTTTATCTTAGGGTGTTTGTAAATGAAGTCTAATGTTTGCAAAATTGGGATATAAACAAATTTATCAGTAACAACAGCTGGATCATAAGTTCCTGTAGTACGATTGCGCCGTGTATCAAATCTTGTACCAAGAACACATTCAACGGGTTCCACCCTTCCCCACTTCTCTGTGAAATACTGCCTTCTCTTAGTTTCAGAATTTAAGACACCAAAAGGATTTTCAATTTTTTCAAAGCACTGATCAATTTTACACTCAACCTCACTTTTGATAGGTTCCTGTAAAGATAGACACTGCTTCACAGATTCTTTTGCTTGATTATGGATATCATCAACAATCTCTTCCATTGAAGTAACCAAAGAGTTAATGATTGTTTCGCCTACACCTGCCACTTTAAGTTCAGCCACTGTTGCAGCACAGCTGTCTACAAGACTCTTATTAAGAAGGACTGGGTCAGAAGGGGCACTGTTTGATGGAAAGTCATCAACAAAACTTTCGGCTAAATCTTCAGTTGAAGAGGGGCCTTCACCAGGATCATCACAAGGTTCATGTGCTTTAAGATGCTTTCGAAACCCAGAAAAAGTACCAAAGAAATTAGAACATCCAGGCTGACCACATTTCAGACGAAGTGTCTTTCCTGAACAAAGTCCATGGATCAACTTAAAGTGCTTAATTAGTGAATTGGCATTTGCCTGAGGACCTTTGCAAATAAAACAAAACATCTCTGCATCAAATCAGTGCAGCATCCGAGCTCTCATCTCTTTGACCCTGGGATTCACCTTGGTGGTAGCAGCATCAATCTGGTAAACAGCGGTTTGCAAGAAGTGGTAGACATTGGCCAGATCCCTGTTGTACGAGGTAGCGAAGACGAAATGAGCTTTGAAAAGCTCGTCAAAAGAGGCAAGAGAATCTGGTGACTGACACGGGATTGCATGTTTGTCAATCACAATGAAATATTTGTGTACGGCGCTCCTCTTGGTCCCCACAGCCAGTAGATAGGGTTGACGGCTCTCTGTGATGCTGTCCAGATGCCCCTCAACACTGGTCCCAGTCTGTGACAAGAAAATTTAATTAGTCTTGCTATTAAAATTAATCTGTTGCAGTTTAAGGCCCCATCATCACCACCAGAATCACTTATTGCCACAAAATGCAAGATGAACCATTACATTTCCAGTCTTATATTTTTTATAAGGCCGGGACTCGATTAAAAAAATGAATCTAATTAATTAGAGGCTTTGTAATTAATAATCAAAATTAATCACATTTTAATCACATAAATATTTGACCTGAGAACAGTGAGAATACAGATTAAATGGTCTTTCCTGCCACTACACAATGATGATTACTGTATTTAACTACTTAAATCGATCAATAGCATAAACTGATTTGTTGAACTCAGCCTGATGTAAGCATGAATAAAACTTGGTAGCCAATCACACAGGCAGCTCCATGTTGTCCCTGTGTGATGTTCAGGGACAGGTCAGGACAATCTGAGGACAGAGAGCTCTGAGGTTGAAGTTTATAATAATGAAATGCACCGTGAGACAGTGGCAGGTCATTAGCTACGTCTTGACCACATGTCAGCTGTTCAGCTGCAGCAGAGGAAACTCCGCTGTTGTCAGCTCCACCGCCATGAGCGCTATTTTTTTTTTTTTAATTAAGCTTTTATTCTGCTAAATGTAAAAGAAATAAACATATTCATATCAGCGTATCTGAGGCCGATGGTGATAGATTTGTGGGGAGCCAAATCAGATAAATATCACAGGGCACTCGCTGATTACAGATGAGCATGGTCATCACATGATTTCACAAGAGTATAGTTTTATGGTTTAATATTACAGACAGAACAGTGAGCCTTCTTAAACTTTAATTAAACTGTAACATTACCTTGATAAATTTCACAAGGTGTTCAATGGCTTGTCTGGCGGAGAGCTTTCCTGGTCTCTTGTTGCGGCCATGAGGTGATGGTGGCATGAGGTGTATAAGGAGCAAGATGGAGGACATCTCACTGTCCCATCCTGAAAATACAAGCAAATTCAGAAAGACATTTTTATATTTTTGTTCCAAATCCATTTCCCTCTTCCATTATTATTATTATTTCTTTAATTCGAGTGTACCATCTTCCAGTTCTTCTGTTGTGGATTCAGCGTTATGAAGGAGATCTTCAAG
Source organism: Trachurus japonicus (assembly GCF_045865225.1). Lineage (NCBI taxonomy): Eukaryota > Metazoa > Chordata > Actinopteri > Carangiformes > Carangidae > Trachurus > Trachurus japonicus. The sequence continues at coordinate 4,758 of NW_028220340.1, read as the reverse complement.
GTCGCTTGTCTGGGTGAGGCCACGGCTTTGTTCAAGGACTTTCTGCCTGTAGTGAGTAGGCCACTTCTCCAGGAACTTTGCAGAGATGTCATCACCAAACATCAGACTGAAATCCTGCTCTATCTGCAGACAAGATGGAATACAGAAAACATGGCATACATTGTTAATAGGTACACCAGGGATGACCAGGGATGTGGTCTGTTTAAACTCATTTTTCATTTCAGCTCGATTTTAATGCAAGGCAGTTAAGAGTGATATACCAGTCCCGTGATGTCAAGAAATCTTGGAAAGGTGGTGAATATTTCAGAGGACTTCACTGGGTCATGAACCATTGCTTGGCGATGGGTGAAGGTCTGTCTCATCTTCTCCTTGATGATTGCTTCATCAGTTGTATGCTTCATCAGTGCGATGGCCTCACGACACTGGGTTTCTGTGGTTAGCTGGTTTTCCTTACTGAAGGGGGTTCTGTCACCAGAATCTGGACCACCTGTAACAGTGATCAGTAAACAGTGAAACCACACACTGATGCAATACTTTCTTTACTTCTCAAAAAAGTTGAGCCACTTTCACCCCTTACACAGATGACCACTCATCTTTTTGCTAAACCCCCTGCGATGCCCACCACTGTAACAAAACAAGGACTATGCACATTAAAAATGAATTTAACATGTGAATGGGCTTTATGCACAGCTCCACTATTTCCTGAATCTAAGCCAGCTCCTTTATTTCCTGTCTTACATTATTGGACAAACTGATTAATCCAGGTATGTCTGACCTCACAACAATGATCAGGCACACCTGAATTCATCAGTTGGTCCAATAATGTAAGACAGGAAATAAAGGAATTGGCTGAAGTTCAGGAAGTAGTGGAGTGGTGCATAAAGCCCATTCTCATAAAAAAAAATCTAACTACACTCAAAATCATGTACCTGTCAGTGGCTGAGGGTTTCTTTTCTTTTGTCCTTCTGAGGCTTCTTTTTGAAGCGTTTTCACTCTCCATGCAAGAAATCCACTCCCATCTACTGGATTGTAATACTGCTCCTAAAAACCAAGAAAGTGTTTTATTTTTCCTCCTTAAAAAAACTTAACACATGTCCTTGTCTGGAGAATTGCTAAAATCAAGATCGACCAGTCTAACATCTGCTGTGTTCAACTTGTTGAGGTTAGGAGAAAGGGTCAGCATACAGAAATGTTATTATTTAGTTGAAATCTCACTCGTTTTTTGGATCAATACCAGAAGTAATGAGTAAAGAGGTTAGACTTGTTTTATGTACTTACATAGCCCAAAGTGCCCTGGGGATCGGCCAGGTATGGAAACAAGGCAGTGATGCCCTTTGCGTAGTCCTCTTTAACACGCCTTGAAGGACTTGTCCTACAGCACACACGTGCACACACACACACACACACACACACACACACGAGATCCAATCAAAAGTAGTGCTATGCCGATGCCTTCAGCACTTGGTCTGCACCAAATAAAACCATAAATGTTAGGGTCGGATATTAATTACATAACATACCCATGTTCACTCGCCATGTGTGCAACCAATATCTTCACCATGTCACGTCTTCTGGAATCTGTTAGGCTTTTTTTCCGAGCATACTCTGCAAGGATCCTCTCTCCTCCAGGTTTCTCCCTCAGAATGTTTTCAATGTTCTAAGTGTGAGAGGAAAAAAAGGTGAGGGACACAGGGATTTGGTGCCCCATTACATTTACAGTGACAAAAATGTAAACCATGCCCCGTACTGCTCTGCAAATTTACTTGGCCATTTCCCCCCCTTACCCTTTTTATCAGAATCACCATCTTGATCTTGATCTCTCCATCTGCAAAGCTTACTACCTGAGCGAGACGAGTCACGTCGGCTCTGTTTCTTTGGGCAGGACTAGGCTGCAAAATGATGGTGTCATCAGAGTCCCCTTCATTATCTGCACCAGAGCTGAGAAAGGAGCTGTTGCTGCTGGCAATGGAGTGGCTTGTAGAGGGGCTCACTGAATCTAGCATGTTGACATAACAGGTGTGATGATAATAACATGTCATTAGCAAGAGGGGATCATCTGTAATAAGAATAATGTAAAAGATCACAATAGATTAGGATGGATCCACACACCAAGCTAGTTATTCCTCAGATGCTTTCTTAAGTGTCTGAAAAGGCATGTTTATTCAAAATGTGATGCAACGTGGATAAGTCTCTCTTTACTATGTTGCATTACAAGGTTAGCCAGGACTGCATGGATTACTGTATAAGACTCCCAAGTTAACAAGTGACTCACCCTCAAAATCTGAGCCCGTGGGCAAACAGACCTCAAGCACACCCAGGTCTGGTTTCGTTACAAGAAACGCAAACGCATCCTCGTCAACTTCAGTGTTCAAATCATCATAGACTTTTAAGTCCAAGGTAGGAATTTCAAATTTCTTGGAAACTGTGAAGACAAAACAATATTGCACAAGATTGACATTCTGTTGTGCCATTAATCTTATTTTTATTATAAAAGGTCATACATCTGTGTCACTTTAGATCTGAACCACTTAAAAACAACGATTTTATACTTTAGCAATAAAAAAAAAAAATATTCAAGATTGCAGACCTGCAAGCTCATAGCACAAGTGCCGCGCTATGAGCTTGTAGATCTGCCTTTAATTTTTTTTTTTAATCATGAAGATTTTTGCAAATTTTTGAATACTTTTACAGCAAACATTTCTAACTCAAATCATTCTTTTTCGCAGGGTACACGAAACAACATTTAGAGATGGGGGTCCAAAATCAAATAAATATACTTCTAAGGGTCCTTGACAACAATAATAATAATAATAATAATAATAATAAATGTAAGACAGCATCACTAATTTAAACATGACACTCAGTAGGTTGTGCAATTTGTTTCACTCACCACACTCCAAAAATGATTTGAAGGTCAGTTGCCCTTCATAACAAATGTATTTCTGGCGGTCTCGGTATTTCACTCTTACAGCCTGCATCCTTTATGGGAAATAAAAAAAATAAGACAGTTACTAAGATAATATAGAGCACCACAATTCATGCATTGAATGCTACAATTAGCTTAAGTATTACAAAAGCCTTATCTACAGGTAGGCTTGATACCACTCTGCATTTGCATCTAATTAAAACTCTTAAGTGTTTTGAAGCTACATGTGAAGCCAGATAAACAACTACTAACAGCAAATAAATACATTTTGTCAACATTTATCTTATCTCAACAATAATAGATGATGACTTTGGCTCACATAAAAGTGTTAAATAGCTATAATTGGAAAATAGACAATGTATTGATAAATGGAAGACCAGAAGGCAACAAAAACAAAATATGGGACTTGTAATGGAAATCTATGTGCAGGCAGAGATCAGAGATGGTGTTTTAAATAACCATGCTAGCGTTTCACCAGCTCTCATCTCTGCCAGTCAGCCTCTCAAACTGCCGCCTCTCTCGAGTGCCGGCGCACTGCACGTAAACACACGTGAGAATTTTTTTTTTTTTTTTTTTCCCCCTGTTTGAGACTGTGGCGGGCCCAAACGAGGAAACGCTGACGTGATTACATACACACACTGTCACACAGGCACCACTCAAATATGCTCGGAAAGCGGAAGATCCCGTGATTCAAATGATCTAGTCTTTTTCACAAACGGTTCAGAAATTAATTCATGTTTTTGAAAAAGCTGTCCAAACATGTCTTCGAGGATAAGCTCCTTAACTGACTCAATTCAGAGTAAAATACACATGCTTGCTAACCAAACAGCAGGTGAAAACGGCCCACATTAAAAAAACACTATAGCTAACCAAAGAGCAATTAAAACGGTCGGTGTAAATGCCTCAATTCAGAGTAAAACACACGTGCTTTGCTAATGGTCCACATGTCGGGTAAGTTAGCTAACGTAACAGAAGAACAATTAAAACGGTCGGTGTAAATGCCTCAATTCAGAGTAAAACACACGTGCTTTGCTAATGGTCCACATGTCGGGTAAGTTAGCTAACGTAACAGAAGAACAATTAAAACGGTCGGTGTAAATGCCTCAATTCAGAGTAAAATACACGTGCTTGCAGTCCACACACAAAAACCCACTTAGTAACCGAAAAACAAGTCTGGTAAAACGTCATGACTCGTGAAACACACATGCTTGCTAACCGAACAGCAGAGAAAACAGTCCACACATACTAGACTGGTCCATAAAAAAAAAATCAAACACACTTGCTAACCTAGGCACAACTCAATTCAGAGTAAACCTTCGATAAAATGGTCAGTAAAAATTAAGCTCAATAAAACACACACGTGGTAAATTAAGCTAACAAGAGTGAGGCTCGGTTTAAATTCACATTTAACATTATAGTTTGTGTTGAAGCTAACGTTAGCATCGACATTTGCAGTGTGTGAGACCCACACACTCGCCAGCTGCAATGTTACTCACAAATTACCTTTAAAGTAAGCCAACAAAAATTCTGCTGACATTTTATCTGAAATAAAATCGATTTCAGTACTTTGCTGACTTACCTGGCTTACCGCCGTCCACCACTGCCGTTCACCTCGACCTTCCACTGCTGGGATAGAAAATGGCGGCAGAAACGAAACCTAAGAAAAATTAGTGGGCGTGTTCTTGAAATTACTCCAATAGGATTTACTCTATTTTTTTCCTCCTACTCTAGTGGCCATTGGAAATAATTACTATCCAAAATGAATAAAAAATACTCTTTTAGAGTAAAATAATGGTAACTCTGAGAAAATTACTCTCTCATTTTTCCTGTGT
>NW_028220339.1:0-13297 GCF_045865225.1 Trachurus japonicus | reverse complement strand
GGTAGCACTACATAATACGGCCCGCGACTTACAGCGTACCTACCGGTTTCTTGCCGCGTAGGTTGCCGCTTATTTCACACAAGTACTGAGTAACTGCAGCTCACTTTCCCCCCTGTTTCCCCCGTGCATTTACAGTGTAACTAGGCTGCGTCTTAGCGCGTAACTTACATCCTGCTTCACACCAACTTCCACAGAAGTACAGGGTAACTCTCGCTGTTTTACAGTTTAACTAGGCTGCGTCTTGGCACGTAACTCCTGTCCTACTTTACACCAAATTACACAGTAACTCTCGCTCACTCCGCCACTAATTACCCCGCATTTTACAGTATAACTAGGCTGTGTCTTAGAGCGTAACTCCCGTACAATTACGTCCTACTTTCCCCGGACTTACAGTGTAACTCCTGCCAGGTACATTAGAAATTAAATAGTCTACTGTACAATATGAGCACAGTTGCAATCCATGTTTTCCAAAAGTGTCAGCAGCGACATTTCACCTCTATTTCAGAGATTTATTATTCATTATTTAATTGTATGGTTTGGAATAGGTGAGAAATGGGTATAGAGTGTGGACATTTTCCAATACAGTAACAGGCTGGCTGGTAGCAAACTTACCTCTCTAAAATGCACATCTATGAAAGTCTAGTTCTGTCATCCAAGGGCAAAACACAAACTATACAGTAATACATCCACAATAATGAGTCATTCGGAGAGTTAGAAAATGTTTTTATTATTTATTAACCAGAAAACACATGACACATCCACATCCATGATCATTCATAAACTTTAAGTACAGTAAGTACCCTACTGTAAGTGAGCACTGTTACCCCTCCTTAGTCTGCACCTATACAGTAGCTGTCATGCACCTACACACTACTTGTCTTAGAGTTACCCAGTAAGTAGAGGGTAACGGGCTGTATTATAAAGTAATGGCTGTTACTCCCTCCTTACGCTGCACCTATACAGTAGCTATCATGCACCTACACACTACTTGTCTTAGAGTTACCCAGTAAGTAGAGGGTAACGGGCTGTATTATAAAGTAATGGCTGTTACTCCCTCCTTACGCTGCACCTATACAGTAGCTGTCATGCACCTACACACTACTTGTCTTAGAGTTACCCAGTAAGTAGAGGGTAACGGGCTGTATTATAAAGTAATGGCTGTTACTCCCTCCTTAGTCTGCACCTATACAGTAGCTGTCATGCACCTACACACTACTTGTCTTAGAGTTACCCAGTAAGTAGAGGGTAACGGGCTGTATTATAAAGTAATGGCTGTTACTCCCTCCTTAGTCTGCACCTATACAGTAGCTGTCATGCACCTACACACTACTTGTCTTAGAGTTACCCAGTAAGTAGAGGGTAACGGGCTGTATTATAAAGTAATGGCTGTTACTCCCTCCTTAGGCTACACCTACACAGTAGCTGTCATGCACCTACACTGTACTTGTCTTAGAGTTACCCAGTAACTAGAGGGTAACGGGCTGTATTATAAAGTATTCTTTGTTATTCCCTCCTTAGAGTGCAAATACACTGTAATTGTCCTGCAACTACAATGTAGTTGTCCCGGAGTTACCCAGTACCTACAAAGTAGCGGGCTGTATTATAAAGTATTCTTTGTTATTCCCTCCTTAGTGTGCAAATACACTGTAATTGTCCTGCAACTACACTGTAGTTGTCCTGGAGTTACCCAGTACCTTCTACTGCAGCTGTAACTACTGTCTAAGTAGAACCAGTAAGTTAGAACACAGTTTGTTTCACGAGATAACATCATCTGAAAGTACAGCAATACAAAGACAAAACTAACTGAAGTGTCCCTGACATCATAAAATAACAGATTTCTACTGGCTTTTGTTATTTACATTAAAGTTCAGTTTTGTTCCTTCTGTTATAAACTGTTTCATTTAGTTTTGATCCATCTGTCTGGTCCTTATAGGTCTAAAATAGTCAGTCAAGTCAGTTTCATTTGACAAAATGTACTTTCTAAGTTAGAAGAGTCAAGTTGAAAAGATTGTTGTGATACTACTATCACATCGGAGTGTGACACTCAGTAATGGAGAATGGATGGGCTCCTCCATAAAAGGTGATCTTGATCTTGATCCAGCTCCTTGGGCCAAAGCAGAGATCAGGGTCATGGGTGGCGTGCCATCTCCCTCGTCAGGCACCATTTTCATGGCATCTCAAAAACCTCACCTGTGTAGAAACATAATTATATATTGTATCATCAACTTCATCACATAAATGCATCACTGTAAAACAAAGTGAGAAAATTAATAACTTTGAACGGTACAGTTTTTCTCATCATGGAATACTTAATCCCAGTTTTACCTTTCACATCATAAATCATTAGCCTTTTAAACCATAACTTGTGATTTTTTAGCATATTAATCAATTACAAATTATACATATTTTTTTCTTTAACTATTGAGTAAATATTTTAACCATTTAAAAATCCTCAATTTTACAAAATCAATGCTATGACCATACTGTTTCACAACTGTAGGCTGCACCAGTACATTATTGTTACTCTTGACTTTCATCATACCAGTCATTACCAACAGTAACGTTAGCTAATGGAGCTAATGTGGACAGTACTAACACAAATACAGTTCCCGGTTAGCGTGGTTCAGGGGAAAACACACACTACCCTAATAGCAAAGTTCCTTTGGCTTGGATGTGGCCCAAATAAACAGCAAAGATCTGGCCCACTTACGGAAGTGAATGACGGCCCATATCTGGCCCAAGTATATGAAAGCTATGCTTAACCATAACATAACCAGACCTCTACCAGAACTGTACCAACTACATATGGCTTATAGCTGGGCTTCATAGGGCCTGCCTGTATGGCTGTGTTCAGGTAAAGCCTACTGGCTCTTATGTGGCCCCCAGGTGGCTGACAGACCAAAATCCAGATTTTACCCAGAACCTAAACTAATATACACCAAACCTTTCATCTGGCCCACTTTTGGAAGTGAATGATGGGCCACATCTGGCCCTAAGGTATATAATCCCAAACTGAACCATAACAAAACCAGACTTCTACCAGGAGTAAACTAAATTCAAATAATTATATGGCTCATGGGTCACATACAGAATACGTGTGGCTCAGTTCTGTTGAATCATTGTGGCCCACATGTGGTTGACGGAATAAAACTGGTACTTTTTTTTCATCAGATCTATAACACACCTTCCATCTGCCCCACACTATGAAGAGAATGACAGGTCAATTCTGGCACCAAAATTAAAAAATGATAATTTTAGTGCAATAGCAGAACTGATTAAGTTGTTCGATACCTATATAGATCACTTAAATCACACAAAATCAATATGAGAAATTAAGAAACACACAAGTTTCCCTTTTAAAATTGTATTTTTTCATACTTCAAAATTGCCTTCAATGAACTGTACAGAACATGTAGAAATTACATCCATATAAAAACAGAATCAGAAAAAAACTGATCAAATAGGCTGCAGTAATACTGTACAAAATACAAGAACAGTGTAGAAATATTAGAAATGAAGAAAGTTTAATTTGTGCATCAAAACTGTCTGTCTTAACTGTCAGTTTCAGCTTGTATTTTTTGTCTCTCTTCACACCAAGGCCCAGTTTCCCATCACCTCCACCTCCTTGTCTGAAACAGCTGCAGTCAGGGTTTCATCTACGGCACCTTGAGAACACAGGACATTTTGAAAGTAGTGTTAGGGCTGTCAAACAATTAAAATTTTAAATCGCGTTTAATCTCAAAATTTCCTTAGTTAACCGTGATTAATCGCATCGTTTTCTTTTTTGCTTGAAATCACAGCAATATGAATAATAATAATAATAATAATAATAATAATAATACATTTTATTTGGAGGCGCCTTTCAGGTCACACAAGGTCACCTTACAAAAAAGGAGTGAATGGATAAGAAACATAAGAAACATAAGAAAAGAAACATCTGGATGTTTCTTATGCTTTCCATTCATGGTATTTAAAAATCAGCTGTCACAGAGAGAGAGCAGCCTTGTTTGGTGATAAGAACAAGTTCTCTAGTGTAGTCAACATGCAGCTTTTCTGTAACATTACAAGACGGCAACGGCTGAGGTTCCAATGTCACAGCGTTAACTTAATCGTGCGTTTTCTTTTTTCCTGTTATTTAAAAAAAAAAAAAAAAAAATTTAAATTTAAAATAAAATAAAAAAATAGTGCCGTTAAAATCATTTTTGCGCTAACGTGTTTATAAAAAACATTGTGTGAAGTTCCGGTGAATCAAAATAAAATAAATCAGACATTGGAGTAACTTAAATCAAGCTTTTTCATCCCAGGAGCAGTAGCAGTAGGGTTAGCAAAGCTGCTAAAGCTGCTAACACAGTCATAGCCTGTCTCTTTCCACCATGGGCTTCAAACACACGCTTTATTAAAACCGAGTTCTGTTCGGCTAACTTGTAGCTTTCTCCTCTAAAGATGTAGGTCTAGTGTGTGCCATTAATTATCAGTAGTTCAACAAAAATGTAAAAGGTTTAAAATTCACTTACCCAAAGCAGCAGCCAGTCCAGAAACTGAGTGAGAGAAAATGAAAATGTCCGGAGGGTGTCGCAGAATAAACTCCACCCTGGCCACTTGTGCCAGTTGCATGCCAACTGTAGCCCAAAAGCTAACATCTATCATCTGGGAGAGTGCCTTATTTCAGAACTGTGCCAGAAGAAAAATTCCCTCCAATTTTGAAGGTATGGCAAAACCAACGTGGTTATGATGTGGACCTCATGTGTTTTGCCATTTTGTCAGTTACATATGGCCAGGTGCTTCTATTACAGAACTGCCCCAGAAGAGATATTCCCTCCAATTTTACCAGTCACATACCACATGCGGCCCAAAAGAATATTCTATTATCTGGGCCAAGTGCCTCAGTTAAATAAGTGTACCAGAAGAATAATTCCCTCCAAATTTGAATATATGGCAATGCGTATGTGGGTATGATTTGGTCCTCATACATTTTGCCATATCACATCTCAGCCAGAGGTGCCAGCTAAATGCCACATGTGGCCCAAAAGTCAATGCTATTGGGGTATTATCTTTAGCACAAGCTAACATTGCTAGTTGCATTAGCATAGCTACTTAACTCACCAAGAGGTTGATAACGCGGTCAAACTGCCGTCGCACAGGTCCTCGGTTCATCCCTCTCGTCTCCCGGGGTGTTTGCTCTGTGTTTATATGAACATATCACATCGTAGACATTGCATAATTTCCCTCATTTCTCCACTTCGTCTCCTCCTGTCGTCCCTGCGGCGGTGTCAACAAGCTCCGTCCTCGCTGTGAGGTGGGACTTTCTACCTTCTCAACAGGCAACCAATGACAAGTGAGCAGCTTCTGGTCTGACCAATGACAGATGGTCAAATCTGAGAAACTGTGGTAGTCAAATAGGATGAAATAAGTTGTCAATCACAGTCACTCACCTTTGACCATCTGTCATTGGTCAGACCAGAAGCTGCTCACTTGTCATTGGTTGCCTGTTGAGAAGGTAGAAAGTCCCACCTCACAGCGAGGACGGAGCTTGTTGACACCGCCGCAGGGACGACAGGAGGAGACGAAGTGGAGAAATGAGGGAAATTATGCAATGTCTACGATGTGATATGTTGATATAAACACAGAGCAAACACCCCGGGAGACGTGAGGGATGAACCGAGGACCTGTGCGACGGCAGTTTGACCGCGTTATCAACCTCTTGGTGAGTTAAGTAGCTATGCTAACGCAGCTAGCAATGTTAGCTTGTGCTAAAGATAATAGTGTGTTTTCCCCTGAACCACGCTAACCGGGAACTGTATTTGTGTTAGTACTGTCCACATTAGCTCCATTAGCTAACGTTACTGTTGGTAATGACTGGTATGATGAATACAGTCAAGAGTAACAATAATGTACTGGTGCAGCCTACAGTTGTGAAACAGTATGGTCATAGCATTGATTTTGTAAAATTGAAGATTTTTAAATGGTTAAAATATTTACTCAATAGTTAAAGAAAAAAATATGTATAATTTGTAATTGATTAATATGCTAAAAAATCACAAGTTCTGGTTTAAAAGGCTAATGATTTATGATGTGAAAGGTAAAACCGGGATTAAGTATTCCATGATGAGAAAAACTGTACCGTTCAAAGTTATTAATTTTCTCACTTTGTTTTACAGTGATGCATTTATGTGATGAAGTTGATGATACAATATATAATTATGTTTCTACACAGGTGAGGTTTTTGAGATGCCATGAAAATGGTGCCTGACGAGGGAGATGGCACGCCACCCATGACCCTGATCTCTGCCTTGACCCAAGGAGCTGGATCAAGATCAAGATCACCTTTTATGGAGGAGCCCATCCATTCTCCATTACTGAGTGTCACACTCCGATGTGATAGTAGTATCACAACAATCTTTTCAACTTGACTCTTCTAACTTAGAAAGTACATTTTGTCAAATGAAACTGACTTGACTGACTATTTTAGACCTATAAGGACCAGACAGATGGATCAAAACTAAATGAGACAGTTTATAACAGAAGGAACAAAACTGAACTTTAATGTAAATAACAAAAGCCAGTAGAAATCTGTTATTTTATGATGTCAGGGACACTTCAGTTAGTTTTGTCTTTGTATTGCTGTACTTTCAGATGATGTTATCTCGTGAAACAAACTGTGTTCTAACTTACTGGTTCTACTTAGACAGTAGTTACAGCTGTAGTAGAAGGTACTGGGTAACTCCAGGACAACTACAGTGTAGTTGCAGGACAATTACAGTGTATTTGCACACTAAGGAGGGAATAACAAAGAATACTTTATAATACAGCCCGCTACCTTGTAGTTACTGGGTAACTCCAGGACAACTACATTGTAGTTGCAGGACAATTACAGTGTATTTGCACTCTAAGGAGGGAATAACAAAGAATACTTTATAATACAGCCCGTTACCCTCTAGTTACTGGGTAACTCTAAGACAAGTACAGTGTAGGTGCATGACAGCTACTGTATAGGTGCAGACTAAGGAGGGAGTAACAGCCATTACTTTATAATACAGCCCGTTACCCTCTACTTACTGGGTAACTCTAAGACAAGTAGTGTGTAGGTGCATGACAGCTACTGTATAGGTGCAGACTAAGGAGGGAGTAACAGCCATTACTTTATAATACAGCCCGTTACCCTCTACTTACTGGGTAACTCTAAGACAAGTAGTGTGTAGGTGCATGACAGCTACTGTATAGATGCAGCGTAAGGAGGGAGTAACAGCCATTACTTTATAATACAGCCCGTTACCCTCTACTTACTGGGTAACTCTAAGACAAGTAGTGTGTAGGTGCATGACAGCTACTGTATAGGTGCAGCGTAAGGAGGGAGTAACAGCCATTACTTTATAATACAGCCCGTTACCCTCTAGTTACTGGGTAACTCTAAGACAAGTAGTGTGTAGGTGCATGACAGCTACTGTATAGGTGCAGACTAAGGAGGGAGTAACAGCCATTACTTTATAATACAGCCCGTTACCCTCTACTTACTGGGTAACTCTAAGACAAGTAGTGTGTAGGTGCATGACAGCTACTGTATAGGTGCAGACTAAGGAGGGGTAACAGTGCTCACTTACAGTAGGGTACTTACTGTACTTAAAGTTTATGAATGATCATGGATGTGGATGTGTCATGTGTTTTCTGGTTAATAAATAATAAAAACATTTTCTAACTCTCCGAATGACTCATTATTGTGGATGTATTACTGTATAGTTTGTGTTTTGCCCTTGGATGACAGAACTAGACTTTCATAGATGTGCATTTTAGAGAGGTAAGTTTGCTACCAGCCAGCCTGTTACTGTATTGGAAAATGTCCACACTCTATACCCATTTCTCACCTATTCCAAACCATACAATTAAATAATGAATAATAAATCTCTGAAATAGAGGTGAAATGTCGCTGCTGACACTTTTGGAAAACATGGATTGCAACTGTGCTCATATTGTACAGTAGACTATTTAATTTCTAATGTACCTGGCAGGAGTTACACTGTAAGTCCGGGGAAAGTAGGACGTAATTGTACGGGAGTTACGCTCTAAGACACAGCCTAGTTATACTGTAAAATGCGGGGTAATTAGTGGCGGAGTGAGCGAGAGTTACTGTGTAATTTGGTGTAAAGTAGAACAGGAGTTACGTGCCAAGACGCAGCCTAGTTAAACTGTAAAACAGCGAGAGTTACCCTGTACTTCTGTGGAAGTTGGTGTGAAGCAGGATGTAAGTTACGCGCTAAGACGCAGCCTAGTTACACTGTAAATGCACGGGGGAAACAGGGGGGAAAGTGAGCTGCAGTTACTCAGTACTTGTGTGAAATAAGCGGCAACCTACGCGGCAAGAGAGCGGTAGGTACGCTGTAAGTCGCGGGCCGTATTATGTAGTGCTACCGGTATTTCTTATGAACAGCTTTTGTGTTGATTGTTTCTCTCTTGGCTTTTCTCTCTAGAACGATGTGGGTGGAGCTCATTTAGGAAAAGTCACATCCAACCAATCAGGGTTCAGGGTATATGTCACATGTCATAATCTTTGGTGGGTGTTGTGTCTTTAACAACATGTATTAAAAAGGAAGTGGCGGCGGACACACTGTTGCGGTTTTACTTCACAGACTTTACTGCGGACCAGACGTTACCATAGAAACAGAACGTTACAGCACATATCACTACACACATTACAACGGTTACTTATCACTACTCATTACTGCTTCTAACTACATGAAAATATACTCCATACACTACACTTCCTCCCCTTTTAGATAAATACTTCTCACACTTAACATAACGAAAACATTAGATTCAAATATTAAATGTAAATATATACAGTATGTAGATAGGCTATATTCAAGCTACTGTATGTCTGTGTGTGTATGTAGATGTGTGTGAGCATGAGTGGGTGTGAGTCCCAACAGTCCATAAAGCTCACAACAGTCCATGGGTGACACAAATGAAGATTACAAGACCAGTCTCTTGGGGGGTACTCTGTGTCTTTCAGGGTATCGCCTCTGGATCTGTGGGGTAATCTTCTTTTCAGAGCTGTTCTCTGGGGCAAGAGTCTGTGTTGCAGGTGACATTTCAGTGGCAGTGTCAGGATCAGTGGGTGATGTGTCAGGTGATGGAGAGATGTCGCACTTTGGCTGTGCGTCCAGAATCTGATCCACATGACGTCTCCATGTTTGCTTGCCAACATCAACGGTGTACATGAGTGGTCCTGTTCTTGTTGCTATTTTTCCAGGTGTCCACTTTTCTCCTTTGTAGTCACGTGCCAGAACTTCCTGTCCAAGCTCAAAGTCTCTTACAGCCTTATTTGACATTTGGCTAAACTGTTTGTTTTGCACTTCTCCTCGCAGATTTGGTTTCAGGAGATCGATGCGGGACCTGAGATTTCTGCCGTGGAACAACATTGCAGGTGTTTGGTTTGTTGTGGCATGAACTGAGTTTCTGTAGACAAAGAGGAAGTTGTCTACTTTGTGTTGAAGAGGAATGTCGTCTTTATCCATCGCTTTAATGGACTTCTTAAAGGTTTGGACAAACCTCTCAGCTAAGCCATTTGTTGCTGGATGGTGAGGAGCTGACTTAAAATGTTTGATGCCATTTTTCTTCGTAAATAAGTTGAACTCCTCTGAAGTGAATTGTGGTCCGTTGTCACTCACAATTTGTTCAGGTAGGCCATTTCTAGCGAAGATGGTCCTGAGAACACTAACAGTCTTTTCTGATGTGGTTGACTTCATCAGAATCACTTCTGGCCACTTTGAATGAGCGTCGACTGCTATGAGGAACATAGAGTTCATGAATGGTCCAGCAAAATCAATATGCACTCTTTGCCATGGTGCTGACGGCCACTCCCAAGGATGGAGAGGTGCTGGTGCTGGTGCGTTTTGGACTCTGTGGCATCCTGAGCAACTTTTGGTGATGTCCTCCAGTTGTTTGTCGATGCCTGGCCACCAAACATAGCTCCGGGCTAAACTTTTCATCTTCACTGTGCCAAGGTGCCCTTCATGGAGAGTCTCTAACACCCTGGCACGCAGTTTTGCAGGAACTACTACACGGGAGCCACATAGCAGGGTTCCTTGACAGACGGAGAGTTGGTCTCTCCTGGCTGAGAATTCAGGGAACATGGGGTTCCCATGTGCAGGCCATCCTCTCATTGTAATTTCATACACTTTTGACAGTGTGGGGTCATTCCTGGTGTGTCTCTGTATCTCTGCATTTGTCACAGGAAGCTGATCCACCACAGTTGTATGAAACACTTCCACTGGGTCTGGAGAAGAAGTCTTTTCTTCCTCTGTTGTTGACAGTGGAAGGCGTGATAAGCTGTCTGCGTTGCCGTGTTGTTTAGTCCCTTTGAATTCAATATCATAGGAGTGAGCCCCCAGGAACAGGGCCCATCGCTGCAACCGGGCTGCTGACATCACTGGAATCCCCTTCCGTGGGTTAAAGATTGACAGCAGGGGTTGGTGGTCTGTCACCAGAGTAAATCTTTGTCCATACAGGTAATGGTGAAACTTTTTAATTCCCCACACAAGGCTGAGGGCTTCACGGTCAATCTGTGCATAATTTCGTTCTGCACTTGTCAGTGATCTTGAAGCAAATGCTATGGGACGTTCAGCTCCATCTTTCATGGTGTGTGACAGTACACAGCCGATTCCATATGGGCTAGCATCACAAGCCAGTCTGATGGGGCATGATGGGTCGTAGTGAGTGAGCAGTCCATCTGATGTTATTAGTCTTTTTGTTTCTTTAAATGCTCGATCACATTCCTTAGACCAGTCCCATTTTGCTCCGGTCTGTAGCAGTGCGTTGAGTGGGTGCAGTGTGGTAGCTAGGTCTGGAAGAAACTTATGATAGTAGTTCACAAGCCCTAAATACGACCTCAGCTGTGACACATTCTCTGGTTTTGGTGCCTGGAGCACAGCTTCAATTTTCTCTTTTGATTTGTGCAAGCCGTGCCTGTCAATAACATGTCCACAATATGAGATTTCACTTTTGAAAAACTCACACTTGCTTCTCTTTGCATGCAGACCATACTCACTCAGCCTGGTGAGCACCTTTCCGAGGTTCTCTAGATGCTCTTTGTCATTTTTACCAGTCACTATGATGTCATCAAGGTAACACTGTGTGCTGGGGATATCTTGAAGAACTTGATCCATTGCTCTCTGCCAGATTGCTGGAGCTGATGCAACACCAAAACGAGCCTGTTGTACTGAAACAGTCCTTTATGAGTGTTGATGGTGAGATATTTCCTGTGTGACTCCTCAACTTCCATTTGCAGGTAGGCTTTTGCTAAGTCAATCTTTGAAAACTTTTCTCCTCCTGCCAGTGTTGCAAAGATGTCATCAATACGTGGTAGTGGGTACTGCACAGCACGCAGCACAGGATTGATGGTCACTTTGAAGTCTCCACATAAACGAACAGATTCAGACTTTCCTTTCTTAATTACTGGGACAATGGGTGTCGCCCAGTCACTCCATTCGACTTTTGTCAGGATACCAGATGTCACCAAGCTCTGAAGTTCAGCCTCCACCTTTGGGCGTATCGCATATGGCACTGGACGAGCTTTGTGGAATTTGGGAGATGCACCTTCATCCAGCTCAATCCTTGCTTTTACTCCCTTTAGTGTGCCTATGCCAGCTTCAAACACCTTCTTGTGGGTATCGAGTAGCTGAGACAGTCTCTCTGAGGCACTGTGTGGGCTGTCTTTTTCTGTCTGTGCCACCTGCAGAGCTTTAATGGTATGCCAGTCCAGTTTAATCTTCCTTAACCATTCACGTCCGAACAGCGGTGGCCCTCCATTTTCCAGCACATACATCATCAGTTGCAGTGTTTTATCCTTGTATGTTACTGTCACTTTAAGTTT
Source organism: Trachurus japonicus (assembly GCF_045865225.1). Classification (NCBI taxonomy): domain Eukaryota; kingdom Metazoa; phylum Chordata; class Actinopteri; order Carangiformes; family Carangidae; genus Trachurus; species Trachurus japonicus. The sequence goes on along the minus strand of NW_028220339.1, from coordinate 1,431 downwards.
GCCATTGGGGCGCACCTGTTCACCTGTGTAGGTCTTCAGTCGTACAGAGGTCTTTAGCAGTGGTAGGTCAGGGAAGAGTCTCTTGTAGTCAGCATTTGAAATGACTGATAAGGCTGACCCTGTGTCTAGCTCCATCTTCAGGTTGACGCCAGACACCTGTGGTGTGACCCAGATAACTTCTCTGTCTTCATTTTCAGTCATATTGTTTATCTTTAAACAAGCCAGTTCATTACATTCAGACTCAGATGTTGATCCATCTTCATTTACAGTCACTTTGTGTACATGTTTACCTTTGTATTTCTTTTTATCCTTGTATCCTTTTTCTCTTTGTGCTTCCTTGCTGTTGAATTTCTGTCTGCACACTCTCTCTATGTGTCCAGGTCTGTTACACTTTCTGCAGTTTTTGTCCTTAAACCAGCAGTCATTTGCACTGTGTGATGTTTTGCCACATCTGTAACACTGATGCTCTTGGTTCCTTGCATCTCTAATTGACATTTTGTGAATGCCGCTGTCCACTGCCTTCCTCTGTAGCTCCAAAGCATCCTTGGTTGCTGTCTCCATTGACACTGCAATAGCCACTGCTCTCTCCAGTGTGAGATCCTTCTCTGACAACAGTCTCTTCTGTGTGCTCTGACAGTGCATGCCACAAACCAGTCTGTCACGCAAAGCATCAGAAAGTCCAGATCCAAACTCACAAAACTGGGTTAGTCTGCGCAGTTCAGCAATGTAATCCGCGATGCTTTCATCTTTAGGCTGATTTCTGTTGTGAAAACGAAATCTCTCTGCTATCACAATAGGCTTTGGGCTCAGATGGTTCTTTAACGTTTTAACGATGTTATCGAACGTCTGTGCGGCCGGCTTCTCGGGAGCGAGCAGGTTTCTGAGCAGGCTGTACGTCTTAGCGCCCATTAAACTCAGTAGTGTGGGAACTTTCTTTTCCTCACTCACGTCATTTGCTGCCAAGTACAGTTCAATCCTCTCAATATAAGAATCCCAGTCTTCATTTATACTGCTGAATTCTTCTATTTTCCCGACATAAGCCATGATACGATGTGTCCGTTTACTTTTGTCCACCTCCGTATTCCGCCGTTGATCCGGTTCAGACTCACGTAACTCTTTTCTTTCGTCTTCTCCCTCTTTTCCTAGCGCCGCCGTCTCTGTCACTTCAGTCGATGTTGCCGGAAACTTTGTTGCGTGTTGGTTCAGACTCGTCGCCAGTTTTGTTGTGTCTTTAACAACATGTATTAAAAAGGAAGTGGCGGCGGACACACTGTTGCGGTTTTACTTCACAGACTTTACTGCGGACCAGACGTTACCATAGAAACAGAACGTTACAGCACATATCACTACACACATTACAACGGTTACTTATCACTACTCATTACTGCTTCTAACTACATGAAAATATACTCCATACACTACAGTGGGGAT
>NW_028220338.1:0-24633 GCF_045865225.1 Trachurus japonicus | reverse complement strand
TTACCATAGACTGTAAAAAGAATGGCCGTAGCGTCCGTGACGTCACCCATTGGTTTTGGGGAGTCGTTTTTGTGACTCAGATATGGCGGCCTGAACAGCGCCATGTTGGATTGGCCGGCCGAGAACCCGCCCACTGGCCTCGAAGCAGCTGTCCACGGAGCTGCTCGGACCTGTCACTCAACGTTTCTGCGCCCTAATTGGCCAGAGTTTTAACCTAATAACAGTAAAACGGTAGAGTAAAAAAAAAATTCACCCCCTTCAGAGTGTGTGCGGGGGTAGAAACTATCGATTGAGAAAAAAAAACGTTCTGACACCAGGCTTTTAACATGTTTACTGAGGATGTAAAATCGGCGATTTTAACATGGGGGTCTATGGGGAATGCTGCTTTCTGACACCAGCCCCCAGAGGAAGAAGAGGGGATTGCAGTTTTTTGAACGCGGAAGTGAGCTTCACTTCTCAGACCGACAACTGCCCCCTTGGTGCTTACCAGTCACCCAGAGGGACCTCCCCTTGGCCAAGTGGCCAGGGCTCATGATCAACTGGAGGCATCGTGACAGGAACCTCGACTGTCACCTGAGGAAAGAAAACAAGGTATTTCTGTCGTGAGGTGCTCTCTTATTGTGACCATGTGTTTGAGTGGGAACGCCAGACCCGGGTCAACCCGCTAATTTACGTGATGACGCTACGTTGCGTCATCGCGCCGGTCGTGTCTCATATCACCAAAACAAAGCTCTGCTCTCATCGAGACTAGGATCAAAAGATCAAAGAACACTGACCAAAAATATCTACGGCCGCGGCAGACTGGCTGTCCTCCGCGGTCCTGGTGCTCCAGGTCAGCCAGACGCCTCCTCTGCCTCACCTCCGCACTGTGGATGAGAGCAGAGCGACTGGTTTATGGTCTGTCTGATCCCCCAGCACCTGCTATTTTCTTACTTCAACCAATATTTATGTATTTTGTCATATATTTTATGTAGCCTATAAAAAAATCTGTTCTCTTTTTGCTCCATTGCTTTTTATGAGAAGCCAGTCTAATGGCGCTTTTCCACTGGCATGGCACGGTGCGTCACGGCACGGCCTGCTTTTTTTGCTTTTCCACTAGCCCTAGTACCTGGTACCAGGTACCATTTTTAGTACCTTCTCGGCCCTGGTTCCAGCTGTTGTGGAAAAGCACCTTTACCGAGCCGAGCCGTGCCGTGCCGTGCCGTGCCGTTCCGTGCTGTGAAAGTGTAGTGGAAAAGCGCCAATGGAGAATATGTAACAGATGGACACAGATGCTGGACACCCTGACAGCTTGCCTAGAAAAATAGTGAGTATTGCCTGAAGAACATCCACAGTGTCCACGATTCTGTGCTATTTGATATGTTTTACAGAATCCACAATCCATCAGACATCTGCATGAAGCAGGCAGCACTGGCAGTAGCAAAGATTCAGAGTGAGAAGAGAAAGCTGCAGGACATGCAGTTTGATATAGAATTAAAAAAAAAAAAAAAAAACTTGACAAATGTAAGTGGAAATCAAGGAACACGTAGGCCTAGTTATGAAAAAAAGCACAATAAACATTGTAAATATTTCATGTTTTTTGATTATTGTAAATGTGTTTTGTTTGTTTAAAAATGAGGCAGATACGTACATAAGAACAACTGTATGAAACACATTGATTTCTGATCAACAGAATCATTTAAACCGGATGTTGGCCTGGGGGCCTCAAACTTGCATAGCCACAAAACGGGGCCTGAAAGTGGCGTGCGTGACTTTCCATGCAACAGCTGTGATCTATAAAAAACAAACCTGATGTGCGCACCCCTAAGCAAACTCTGACCCATGCATACACAGACGGTGGTGAACTGAAGTCACATCGTAGAAATGTAGTGAGAAGACAATTGTTTTTATTATCGCCCGTCACACATTTAATTTCAACTCATGTCATGCGTTAGATCCATATTATCAGAATGATTTAAATCAACGGCGTTATTTGGCATTGGACTGAGTTATTGATTCAGAAACATCGTCTTAGAATCTAACTGAAAATTCAAAATTCCTTCTTTATATTTAATCACCACCGTCTCACCGTCATATTCTCCACTCCCGGAGCGCAGGAGGAGGAGGAGAGGACGGTGCAGATTCATGGAATCAATCATCCAGTCTGCCTAACATGCTGCATGTGAATAATTTAGATATTTTCCTCAGATACTGTGAACATCGAGAGTCAATTAAAACTCAAAGCCTGGGAAAATAGCCAGTAATCGTTCCCACAATCACATTTACACACAATTACACTCCGTTTTCATTCCTAGTTAATTCTGTTCATCACAAAAACCGGCATGAAGAAGTGTCATGTTCATTCCTCATCATGTAAGTGATTCTGCTAATTATTCAAAGTTTTATCGATCAGTCTAAAATGTATAAAAACAGCAGAGCCCCCTGCATAATGCTGCACCATGGCACTGCTGGAGGAGAATAAGGAGGGCGAGGGTCTTCAAGGACGGTGATTGGTTAGTAACTCATTTAAGATTCCCTAGAACTGAGCTCTTGAACTATATGTGCCGAACCGGGTTCAGCATTTGAGAGGGAAGCGACAGAAACCACCGCGTGTTCTCTGAGCCGCTGACGCCGTTGACAGCTGCAGCAAAATGTCACGTTGTCACTTTCACTCCTGCAGCTAATTCACAACACCGACAGAACGAGGGCACGTCAGGCTCATTTACATGCAGATCGAATGGCATTCATGTGGTGGTTTGCATTGACCATATATGGTTATAAAAGGGCGTGTACAGGGCGGAACGTGAAGCTGATTCAGCTGCGCACACTTGTAGGAATTCTGTCATTTATAAAGGGAAGTTGGCTTACAAGTGTGCGTGCGTATGGTTTTATAAATCTGAATATTTTTTGGCACCCGCTAACCTTGGCTTTTGGCCATATGTACACTTTTAGTAACAATCCCAGGCTAGTAACTTGACTTGAGGCTAAATTCAGGGCTTAATCCCTTATTATATCTAGGGTTTGAACAACGGACCCTTGTTGTGATTTGATGTGTTGTCTTGTCAAACGTGTTTATTTCTATGTTTTTACTATTGGATGTCAAACTAATTGCCCCAAGATGATAATAACCGCCAAAGTAATTTTTTTGTAAGATCAGAAGATGTTGGTTTTGTAAACAGTGACATGTTGGATAGAAAATACACAGGACATGACCTTGGAGTCCTTGATGGTTGCTACGTCCCAGAGGGCAGGGCCGTAGCAACTCTGCTAGGGAGTGTTCAAATACTTAGCAATGGCTCCACCTAATGCTCTCAAAATGGACTACACTAAAATAATCTCACATCCACATCCATCCATCTATCCATGCATGAATCTATCCATCCATCATCTTACTTACCTCCATCATCGTCGCTTCTTTCTCACACATCTACTTGTGTCCTTTACACAAACATGTGCAGTACCTTCCATATCTTTGAGAAAACTCTAAATGTTTCATTATTGCATTTAAAAACATGGTAGCATGGTTGCTGAATCCATCAAATGACCTGGAATCCAAAGTTGTAGACTATTTTTTTTGTAGACTCCTTGGTTTTAAAGGTAGTTTCAATCCACTTTAGCTGTTTTAATGATACTTAACATACAGTATGTTTAAATCTCTAGTCATTTGATGACATAATTAATTCATATGCAGTTGTAATTTAAACTTCTAGGCAAAACATATTAGAGACAGAAGCATGTTAAATCATGAAGATTTGAAGAATTTATCCCACATAAGGAAAAAACAACTTATTGACTCATTGAAAGTCTTTATTTAACAGTAAAGCCTGGTACAAAAAGCCATCAAGAGGCACATAACTTACACTCACATAAGTACATTACATTAGATCCACAAGGTCCACAATGTACACAAGTGAGCTTTACTTTTCCCAGTGTGCAGCCAAGCAGCCAACTATGGCTTCACAAAAAGCTGCTTCTTGTCTTTGTGCTTATGATGATGGTTACAACGGTTGATGATCAAAGACAAAATCTGACCTTGTGTTTGTTAAGAAAAAAGCTAACTGGTGTTTGTTTGTTTGTTGTAGTTCACCTTTTGTTTTCTCAACACAGTTTTTTTTTTTTTTTTTTTTTCATTTACTTATTTTTTCAATAAATCTGCAGTTTATTAGGGTGTAAAGGTTTCTCCTTAACTCCTTACAGAATTGAATCCCGAGTCTCATCCTCTATTCAGGTAACAGCACGGATGAAATCAGCAGACTTGTTTTGGTAACCACTGTCAAGAATAAAATCAGTCTGTTGGTTGTTCTTCGTATCTCCCACTGAAAGTTCATCCTTTTGCTCCAGTGTCTTTTCATCCTTTAACTCAGGAAGCGGGTACTCATCTTGTGATCAATGTTCACTTTTTCAAGAGACTGAAAACAAACAAAAAAATGTTACATTATTTTCCTAGTATCTAATGAGGAAGAAAAGGTCACAAAGCCTCACTGGTGTTGCTGGACAAACTAGATATGTTTCTATGGATATTTCAGAAAGGCGTAGTCACATTTTAAAGAAGCTCAACCTGAACAAACTTTACAGTACTCAGCCATAGACCTCCACTGCTGTAAATTCTTCTTTTTTATGGTACTAAAATGTCAAGAATTTAATTTCCTGCTTTAGATAGAAGAAATGAAAGTTTGCACTCCCACAATCCTTATTAATTTTAAAGAAATATATATCATCTGCCAACAATATCCTAAACTGAGGAGCTAGTTTAGTATGATCTGTGTGTCCTCACTTTTTAAAAACACATATGAAACAGAAGAATTTGAGCTCTGACGGTTTGTGGCTGTCACCTTTCTGAACTCTTCAAAGGAGATGGCGTCGTCTCTGTCCAGGTCAGCCTCTTGAATGGCTCGCTCAGCGATGCTCTGCAGCTGCTCCTCCGTCACCTGCAACCCCAGCATTGCCCGCAGCACCTACACACACAGTCACAGTGATCAACCAATGAATAGTCACACAACAAATCCCCTCTAATCCTGGTAGGTCCATTTCTTTTTTTGTTCCCCTCAGGGACCGATTATGGGTCCCCCTAAATAATATAATAATAATAAATACTGTACAGATGACACAAAATTACATGTTATTTGACATGGGTACTATTGTGGTTGTCCTAAGGATTGCTTTAAAGGATAACAAGTGCAACTTTCTCCAGCTTAACATGGACAAGATTTAAGTATTTGATATCTTTGAGGAGAACATTAAAAAAGCGAGCAGTTTCTATCAATACTCTGTTTTTTAAAGTCAACCATATCAATGTTGACAAAAAGAGAAGATGGTCTTTAGTAATGTCATGAAATAGCAAGGTAAAACCAGTACAAACACCCATAAAGCAGATTAATTCGAAGCAGAACTCTAGATTAAACTAGATAAAAGTCAATGTTGAGTTTCTGTCAAACGCTGACAGTGGCAGATGGAGGACATGGCATCACTGACAGGCCAATGACCAATGAACTAGAGAATCACCATAATCTGAATCATACATTTCTCTAGTTTAAGATTGATGGAAAATTTGGGCTGATGTAAGAGTGAAACACCAACAGTTCTCAGTAACATTTTCTATAGCTGTGACTTGACAGACCTGAAGAAGCTCCGCTCTGGAAATCTTTCCGTCTTTGTCCTGATCATACAACCGGAAGGCAACTGAAAACACACAGACAGAGACAGAGAAGGAGTTCATACATTTTCTCAGAAGAACAGTCATACCTCCTCCCTCTTGGCAGTATATCTTGAGTAAATATCACATTCTGTTCCATCGCTATGCGGATGACACCCAACTGTCCGTCCACCAAACCCACCTGCTCTTTCCTCCCATCTCTCTCTCCGATTGCCTACAGGAATTCAGATCCTTGTTCTCCCATAACTTTCTCAAACTTAACAGTGACAAAACCAGTGTTGTGCCTGAACGCGTTCAATGAACAATCGTTCATGAACTTGTTCATATTTTGGGGCGAACTAAACGTACGGTATTTCCGCTTGATGAATATTATTGTGAACGCGTTAATTCTGGCGTTTGAGAACAGCGCTCTCTCACAGTATATGACTTTGTTCAGGAGTGTGCCGGATTTCCATCGAGCCTTCCGGGCAAAAGTCCAGCTAAAACACACTGTAAACAGGCGGAAAAACCAGCCAATCTGGCAACACCTATCAGCTGTTTGGATCAGCGGCGCATGGTGTTACAGCGCGTGGCGGAGCCGGTCTGCATTGGTTAGAACAGGGGTTAGAGAGGGAAGTCCAAGTAATTTGACATATTTGAGAATTTTATAAAATAGTAACGCAATATTTACTTTTCCTGGTAATTAATTACTTTCATCACGTTGTAACTTTTTGGGGAAAGTAACTAGTAACTATAACTAATACTGGTTAAAACTGCTAAAATAATTGCTGTCTGTGGTTCGATATGGACTGAGGCAATCATTTTGAAAATAATAGCTCGCAGCAACATATAAAAAAAAAAGAACTATGAACTAGTTCAGTTTTGGAAGCGTGAACTTAGTTCAAAGTTTTAAATTATGAACTGGTTCATTTTAAAATTTGTGAACTTCACTATACCCCTTGGTAACTGCTCAGTCTCTCCCCCCCTTAGGTTAAGAGTCTGTGTCAATCACACGCTCAGCCTACCACTACGTAATATCTCTGGCCTGCACCCGTCTCTCATATCCTACAGTACCGCTATCCTGGTCCGCACCCTGGTTACATCCCGATTTGACTATTGTAACTCCCTTCTTTATGGTCTGCCTGACAAGTCCATCCATAAACTGCAACTGGTCCAAAACTCTACTGCTCCAATCATTTACAGAACCTCCTCCTCCAGTTATATTACACCTATTACACCTATTATACCAAATCCCGATTAAAAACTCCCCCCTTCAGACTGGCACAATTATGCACTTTAACCTTGGCTGCATTGCCGCACGGTTGCACTTTGATTTTTTTATCTATCACAATTGTTGTGTTTGTTTTCACTTTTGTTGACTGTTTTTATTCTTTTTGGTGGCCTTGAGTGTCGTGAAATTCGCCAAATAAAATGTATTATTATTATTATTATTATTATTATTATAGGTAGCTGCATGATCAGTAGTGGGTGTGGTCAGGTTTAATGGAGGACTGACATTTGAGTTTCCTGGTCCTGCTGTTGGCCGGCTCCTGCTGTGCCCCCTCTCTGCTTCGGTTTTTATCAATTGGACGGAAATGAGCCAGAACTCGGACAAAGGAGGGAAAGTCCACTGTTTCCTGTCTGAAAGGAAAGGAAATGTTTTCCTGTTTACCGAGTAACAAACACATGCCAAACAGACCATATGCTGCTATGTAGTATACTGAAGCTGCCATGTCCAAAACCCTCAGACCTCCACTTCTCACATGAAATATTAATAAACAGCATGAGCAAAAATAATATAATATCATTAATATGGCCTGAGTTGTTGCAAAAGGAAATAGTTCATGTTCCTATCATAGTTGATGGTCTAAAACATGGCAAAGTGAGTATGAGGTGTCTGAAACATGGTCAGTCTGCTCAGCTGTACCCTGGAGAGAAGAAGGCGCCGATGATCCTGTCTCCGATGGGGTTCGTGGCCAGCTCCCGAAGCGCTCCGAAATCCTCCAGCCTGAGACACAGAACCAAAGCTTTAACACACTGGTCTGTGCAACCTCTCTCAAAGTCTTGATGGATGGATGGATGGATGGATGGATGGATGGATGGATGGATGGATGGATGGACGGACGGACACTAACTAGAAAAAGAAGCATTTCCAGCAGGAAATGCGTGTGAATGCTGAAAGCAGCTGAACGCTATTGCTGAATGAGCTGAAGAAATTGTTGAAAAAGGCTAAAGCTAAAACATAAAACTTGAAGGCTGAGAGATGAATGTCTTTCTATGGGTGGAAGGAAGAGGCAAGAAAGAAAGAAGGAAGTAAAAAGACAGAGAAAAGGGGTAGAAGAAAGAAAGAAGATAAAGAGAGAAAAAGATGCAGAGAGAGGGGTATGATAGATAGAAAGAGATAGAGAGGGGTAGACACAAAGCAAAGAAGGAAAGAAATAAAGAAGTAAAAAGACAGAGAAGGGGGATAGAAAGAGACAGAGGGGGATGACGGATAGAAAGAGATGGATGGATGGATGGATGGATGGATGGATGGATGGATGGATGGATACCAACCTCAGGTCTCCCATCTGGTCTCTGTCCAGAAACTGAAACCTGTCGTACAGACGCAGGATGTGGGCTGCAGAGACTGGAACACAGTTTACACACTGATCAAGAGCCGATCACATCATTAAAGCAGAACCACATTCATCTCACTCTGAGGTGAGTTCAATGTTACACTTTTTTTTTTTAAATTATATTTTATCATTATCAATTAGTATTGTACTATCATACTGATGTATTATTGTTTTTGGTGGTATTTTGATTATTATTATTATCATACTGTTACTGTATATATACACTGTTGCGTTGTTAAAGCAGAAGTAAGTGATATATTTGTGTTAATATAAGTCTTAAATAGTTATATCTTCCGACAGCAATCACTTACATAGAGTGTTTGGTCTGAAACACGGGTCTGTCAGTCACTCTGCTCTGCTCTGAGCCGAAGAGAAAACATTTATCGTATCCTACAGTTTTTATCCAATGAGGAGAGAGAACGGCATGCAGGGCTGTGTGTGCAGCCAAGGAACACCGTGAATGTGGTGACGTAGGGACGAGGACTGTTATGGTGCGTTCAAGGCAACTCGTATTTTTCCGACCGTGAAGTGGTACCAGTTCGATCTGGTACGAGTTCACGGGTCAGAAGTTACGAGTGGCCGTTATAGTGACTTTCACAGGTAAAACAGGTCGGAGAAACACGAGTGGGTTGCCTGAAACGCTACAAAGTCGTAAGTTGTGACTTGAAGCTGTAATTTACGATTTCAAAAGCCTGCCTGGAACGCAGCATTAGCCAAAACCACCGGACCACTTACTTCTGCTTTAATTTTGCTTATAATGAAACAAAGAGTGGGGGTAGGAGTTTTATAAGTTCTTTTACTTCTTCCTACTCCTTTTCAAACATGTTGTCCTTTTGTTTGTTTGCATTTTGTTGTTGTGTGTTTTCTTTTTTAGATGTTGTTTTATACTTTTTATTTCATACTTTATAAAACTTTATTTTTCTCTCTGATCATGGATGTATGAGGCAAGAATGGGCTTGCTGAGTTCTTATTTCTCCTTTTGTAATTTACCTATATTTTGTACTGTAACTTTGGATCTGAAGTTTATATATTGATCTAATAGTCGTTGATGAGTGAGTTTAATTGAATATTGCTATTTGTTAATCTTTTCTGTCTAGAATGGGCTATTTCCTTTAAATTTAATGCTGGCGGTACTGTAGCTTTAAGAGTCAGCAGCCTCGGACGCTAGGAAGTGAGGTCATTGACCTGAGTAGTGAACTCCAGGCTAGCAGTGGAGACACACGGTTTTTTACCGTGTCCCGTCCTGTTTTGTTTAGAAAGCCAAGTTTATGGATACTTGAGTGACACTTGTGGAATAAATCTTTTTTCTAACATCACCTGGACTTAAAGTGGATTTTTAAGGACAACAGTGTTTTGGACACGTGTAAGCCAGGAATACCTGCTAGCCAACATTAGCCATTACATTAGTAAAAAACCTTCTCCTTGTGGTTTTGCCTGTGGACCAGGAGTACATTGGAGTTTGTGGATCCTGGAACGGAAAGGAAAAGCTCTCTGTAAGGACTCAAGTAAGTGCAGCTGCTGCTGGAAAAGACTAATGTGTGGACTGAGAGCATTATTATGCCAATTAGCGCTGACGACCCGCTAACGACTCACGGACGGTGCGCTAACGATCCGAGGACGGTTATCCTTTGTGTGTGCTTTGGAAGTCATTGGAACACTTTGTTGTATTAAGCTAACAGCAGAAGCATGTGGAAAGGGCTAGTCTTGTCTTAGGAATCATGGCGGAGGACAAAGATTCAGCCACATTGATAAGACGACAAGTGAAACCTACAGTCAAAGCTATGGAAGATGCGTTACAGAGGAAAATACGGTCAAGGAAAGCTGCAACTGACTCAGCTTACAACAAAAAAGAATGAGATGCTTCATTTAATGGATGATGGCAATTTGGAGGTGATTAAGACCAAGCTGGTTGTTGAGTTCAATAAGCTCTTCAGAGAGTTTTGTGAGCTGAACATTTCTGTTAAAGGGTTGTTTCAGCAAGTTACCTCAGAGGAAGAAATTAACAGTGATCAAGAGAAGTGGTTTAAACCAAAATCTGATTCATTCAAGAGCTTCGGTGATTATGTTGATGGTTGGATTGCAGACGTCCATGAACGTATGGAGGAAGCAAGAGAAGTTAATGAAAATATTAAACCATGTGATAGCATATCAGAAGCATCATCAAAAAAGTCCAAAAGGTCTAAGGCAAGCTCTGGTCGTTCTTCTGCCTCGTCGGCACGCTTGAAAGCAGAACTGGAAAGGGCTGCGCTTTTGGCAAGGGCAGCAACACTGAAAAAGAAGGAAGCCTTGGATAGGCAAGAAGTAAAGTTGAAGGCTGAGAAAGAAGACCTTGAGCTTCAGACGGCTTTAGCTGCTTCAGATGCTAAACTTAAGATTTTAAAGAAGTTTGAAGAAGCTGATGCTCTACAAAAGGACGATGAACAGTCTAAGCAATGGGAGCAGCCGGCTATGATAAAGGACCGTCATAGAGAGTCTGGAACGGGCCATGACGTGACTACTGAGCATCATGGAAATACAAGACGTAAACACAAGCCATCATCACTCTCCAACGCTGCACAGTCAATTTCATCAGCTACAAGTGATGAAGAAGATGACGATTCGTCTTTAATCCGCAGTTCTAGTGAAAGTGTAGCAGGTGCAGCGGCTTTGCCCACTGCAAGGCAACGTCAAAGGGACATTACAGAATTATTGATCAAGCAACAAAAACTTTCTACTCTACCACCACAAAACATTCCCGTCTTCAGGGGAGATCCGTTGGAATATAGACTCTTCATCAGGGCGTTCGAGCATGGTGTCGAAGGAAAAACAGAGAGCAGCAAGGATCGGTTGTACTTCATGGAGCAATACACCAACGGACAGCCCAGAGAGTTGATACGGAGTTGTCTACATATGGATCCAGATAAGGGTTATCACAAAGCAAAGAAACTCTTAAAGGAACATTTCGGAAACGAATATAGGATCTCTGTGGCATACATAGACAAGGCTCTAAGCTGGCCCACAATCAAGGCAGATGATGGCGAAGGTCTCAATGCACTGGCTCTCTTCCTCACCAGCTGTAACAATGCCATGTCAGACTTGGATTACATGGAGGAGTTGGATAACGTCGCCAACAACGCGCCATTGTCAACAAGCTTCCGTATAAATTTAGAGAGAGGAGGAGGGGTGTTGCCTTCGATATCCAGGAGCAAACTGCGAGAAGACCCAAGTTTAAGGATCTTGTCAAGTTTGTTAACATGCAGGCTAAGGTAGCACTACACCCCTTGTTTGGAGACATAAAGGACAGCAACAAAGGACAAGTTTAATCTCCAGTAAATTTCACAGCAGAGAGGAAGAGTCACAGTACGACCTTTACTACATCTGCAACACCAATGAGTAATCAAACAGGTGTAAAGCACAGAGTTAAAGCCAAGCAAGAGGAGTCCTATAGCCCTAGCAGCGCTTTCACCAAGCCCTGTCTTTTTTGTCAAGTGAACACAGCATGGCTCAATGTAAGAAGCTGAGAAATCGCTTCACAAAGAAAAGATAGACTTTCTCCGTGGCAAAGGACTGTGCTTCAGTTGCTTGAAGCAGGGGCACATGAGCAAGTCCTGTGAGGAGAAATTACACTGTGAGGCCTGCTCATTGCTTCATCCCACTGTGTTGCACATAAAGAGCAAAGACAAAGTTACACCTAAGGAAGAGTCATCAGATGACGGTGAGAAGCAGTCTGTGATCAGTGGGTTTGTGGACAAAGCAAACAAAGCATGTTCTGATACTGGGGCCGGGGACACAGACAGTATCCTTGCCATTGTTCCGGTACAAGTAAAAGCGAAGAAAGGCGACAAGGTGGTTACGTCGTATGCCTTTTTGGACCCAGGCAGTACGGCCACCTTTTGCACCGAAGAGCTTATGAATATGCTCAACATTAGTGGAAAGAAGATTGACATTCTCCTAACAACCATGGGAGAACAAAAGACTGTTCGCAGCTATGTGGTAACAGGTTTGGAAGTGTGTGGCCTAGAAAGTTGCAACTTCATAGAACTACAGGAAGTTTTCTCTCAAAAGACCATTCCAGCTAATAAAAGGAACATTCCACAGCAGGAAGACGTGGACAGGTGGCCCCATCTGGAGCAGTGAGAATCCCCCACATCAATGCAGAAATAGGTCTGCTGATTGGGACCAATGTGCCAAAGGCCATGGAACCAGAAGAGGTCATCAGGAGTGTTGACAATGGACCTTACGCTGTGAGAACTATCCTTGGATGGACCGTGAATGGGCCATTGAGGGACAACAACTGCGAACCTACTGGAGATGGAAAATACATTACATCCAACAGAATATCAGTGGCTAAACTGGATGAGCTGTGGAACCAACAGTTCAAATACGACTTTCCTGAAAGCAACCAAGAACAGCTGGAGATGTCCCAAGAAGACCTCCAATTCATGGACAGTGTTTCACAGTCTGCCAGATTGGTAGAGGGGCATTACTATATTGGTCTACCACTAAAGAACAAGGAGCTTCAAATGCCGAACAATCGTGTTGTAGCAGAACAGCGGGCCTTAAACTTGAAGAGGAAGCTTTTCAAGAATCATTCGTTCCGGGAGGACTACATTGCCTTTATGAGTGACATGATCACCAAAGGCTTTGCAATGAAGGTTGCCGATGAAGAGCTGGCCCGCAACGATGGAAAGGTTTGGTACATTCCACACCATGGAGTGTACCATCCTAAAAAACACAAGCTGCGTGTTGTGTATGATTGTGGTGCTTCTTATCAGGGAGTCACGTTGAACGAGGAACTTCTCCAGGGACCAGACCTCACCAGTTTCCTTAATTGGAGTTCTCACCAGATTCCGCCAAGAACCGGTGGCTACTATGGCTGATGTGGAAGCCATGTTCCACCAGGTAAGGGTCCCACAAGAAGACGCTGACCTCCTTCGGTTTCTGTGGTGGCCTGGTGGAGACCTGAACCAACCACTGGTGGAATACAGGATGGTCGTGCTCCTATTTGGTGCTACTTCATCACCGAGTTGTGCGAGCTACGCCCTCAGACGATGCGCTGAAGACAACAGGGACCTGTTTTGATGCTTCAGTAATCAGCACAGTGTTGCACAACTTCTACGTTGATGACTGCCTTAAGTCAGTCAGCTCCGAAGAAGAGGCGTGTCACTCTGTCGCAATCTGAAAGCCATTTGTCAGAAAGGGGGCTTCAGGTTAACAAAGTGGGTTAGCAACAGTCGGGTGGTACTGGCAGCTATACCCGAGAAGGAAATGGCAAAAGAAGTAAAGGATCTCGATCTGGATCAAGATTCACTCCCCATGGAAAGAGCATTGGGAGTACAATGGTGCGTCGAGTCCGACCAATTCAAGTTCAGGATTGTCATCCAAGATAGACCTCCCACCAGAAGAAACATTCTCTCCTTGGTGAGTTCTGTCTATGATCCGTTGGGATTCTTAGCTCCGGTGGTTCTGCCTGCAAAAAAGATCTTGCAAGAGCTCTGTAGGCTAAAGCTCAGCTGGGATTACATGATTCCAGATCATCTTGCACAGCAGTGGTTCGATTGGATTAAAGATCTGCAGTTGCTCACTGAATTCGGAGTTGATCGATGTTTCAAGCCAGCCCGTTTTGGAGAGGCGACATACGCTCAGCTGCATCATTTTTGTGATGCGAGTGAAGAGGGCTATGCACAGTTACCTACTTGGTCCAGCATAACAGCAAAGGCCAAGTCCATAGCGCGTTTGTCATGGGAAAGGCTAGGGTCGCCCCACTCAAGCCCACCACCATCCCGCGCCTGGAATTGACAGCGGCAACTATGGCAGTGCGCATGGATGGACTAATAAGGAAGGAACTGGAGCTACAGCTTGCGGACTCCATATTTTGGACAGACAGCACGGCTGTGCTCAAGTATATAAACAACGAAATGACAAGGTTCCCCACATGCGTAGCCAATAGAGTGGCGGAAATTCGGAAGGTGTCAACAGGATCTCAATGGAGGCATGTCAGCACACACTTGAATCCTGCTGACTATGCATCAAGAGGACAGAAAGTGAATCCCTTTGTGCAGAATCAAGCTGGATTCTCTGGACCTGTCTTTCTCACCCATCGTCCGACAACTGGCCAGAGAACCCTGATCGTCTGACAGATCTCACACTGCTGATCCAGAGATCAAGAAGAATGTCACCATAAATGCTCTTGCAGTAGGAGAAAAGGTTGACGCAATGCAGACGCTAATTGAGTACTACTCCTCATGGATGCGCCTTAAGAAAGCAGTGGCATGGATTCTTAAGGTGAAGAACACATTGCTCTGCATGGCTAAGAAGAGAAAGGAGCAAAGAGTAGCTATTGCGCTGTCTGACACGGATAAGGACGAACAAATACGGCAGTTGCATAAGTTCATGGTGAACTACAAGGCAAGCCTCAGCAAACTAACCCTCACGGTCGATGATCTGAAAGAGGCTGAACTGGAGGTCATACGCCACTGTCAGAGAAAAAGGTTCCAAGAGGAAATCAACTCCTTGAAGAAAGGTGAACCTGTCAAAAGGAGTAGCCACCTATACAAGCTAAACCCAGTTCTTCAAAACGGTATTCTGAGAGTCGGAGGCAGGCTCAACCGTGCAGCCATGCCAGAAGAATCTAAGCATCCTGCTATCTTGGCTAAAGACCTACGGGTGTCAGAGCTCATCCTTCAAGAGGTCCACAAGGAAGTAGGTCACAGTGGACGCAACCATGTCCTATCCAAGCTGCGTCTAAAATATTGGATCCCGAATGTCAGTGCAGCAATAAGAAGAGTCCTATCCAAGTGCCTTGTGTGTCGACGGCTACATGGTGTTACTGGGCAGCAACAAATGGCAGACCTGCCACGAAACAGGGTCTTACCTGATGAACCGCCCTTCACTAGAACCGGAGTAGACTACTTCGGTCCTTTTGAAGCGAAGCGAGAATGAGTTACTGTGAAGAGATATGGTGTTATCTTCACCTGCATCCCGTTCGGGCTGTCCACTTAGAAGTGGCGGCATCCTAGACACAGACTCCTTCATTAACGCTCTTCGCCGGTTTATTGCACGAAGAGGTCAAGTTGTGGAGCTGCGTTCTGACAACGGGACCAATTTTGTTGGGGCAGAGCGAGAGCTCAAGAAGGCTATTCAAGAGTGGAACACCTCCAAAATAGAGGACACGTTTGCTCCAACGAGGCATAAAATGGATGTTCTATCCCCCAGCTGCCTCTCACCATGGAGGAGTGTGGGAGCGTTTGATCAGGTCCATCAGGAAAATGCCCAATGCCACTCTGAGGACTCAGAATCTGGATGAGGAAAGCCTCCAGACATTTCTGTGTGAAGCTGAGGCCATCATTAATGGACGACCCATTACCACCCCTTCCGGTGACCCCAACGACCTAGATGCACTCAGCCCGAATCACCTCCTACTACTGATGACCAAGCCATCTCTACCTCCAGGACTTTTCAAGACGGAGGACCTCTATGCACGTCGAAGATGGAGGCAGACCCAATATATGGTGGACCTTTTTTGGAAACGTTGGGTGAGGGAATATCTGCCTGAGCTCCAGACGCGCCAGAAGTGGTCACGGGTGTCGCGCAACTTTGTCCCAGGGGACATTGTTTTGCTGGTGGATGAGACTGCACCAAGAAACTCATGGGTCATTGGCAAAGTTATTGAGGCAATGCCAGATGAACATGGACTCGTTCGCCGGGTTCGTCTAAAGACTAAGACCAGTGAACTAGTCAGACCCATCACAAAGGTCTGTCTGCTCCTAGAAGCAGTATGAGACGGAGGTAAAGACTGGCCTCCTTCAAGTACCAGAGACTTCTAAAGTCAGAATAAAGAAGACACGACTCTGGATTGTTATTGTTCTTAAGACTTTAATTGCCCCATTTGATTCATGTTGTTTGTAATTGTTTCTAAGTTTAGAGAACAATTAGGGGCCGGATATGTATGAGGCAAGAATGGGCTTGCTGAGTTCTTATTTCTCCTTTTGTAATTTACCTATATTTTGTACTGTAACTTTGGATCTGAAGTTTATATATTGATCTAATAGTCGTTGATGAGTGAGTTTAATTGAATATTGCTATTTGTTAATCTTTTCTGTCTAGAATGGGCTATTTCCTTTAAATTTAATGCTGGCGGTACTGTAGCTTTAAGAGTCAGCAGCCTCGGACGCTAGGAAGTGAGGTCATTGACCTGAGTAGTGAACTCCAGGCTAGCAGTGGAGACACACGGTTTTTTACCGTGTCCCGTCCTGTTTTGTTTAGAAAGCCAAGTTTATGGATACTTGAGTGACACTTGTGGAATAAATCTTTTTTCTAACATCACCTGGACTTAAAGTGGATTTTTAAGGACAACAGTGTTTTGGACACGTGTAAGCCAGGAATACCTGCTAGCCAACATTAGCCATTACAATGGAGATTTTGTTTAAGTTTTGTTTAATGCATGTTCAAAATAAAGATTTCAACCAACCAATCAACCAACCAACCAACCAACCATCCCTGCTGCTGTGAAGGTTACTCCAGCCCTGCTTCTCCACCTGCACCTCCTCATCAGCCTCATCACTGTCACCTGTTGTTCAGAGCTGCACCACATCTCCAATCAAGCGGCATACAACCAGTCCCAGTGCACATGCACTCTCTCTGCCAGAGGTCTTGTATAAAGCGCCTTGCAAAAGTCTTCATACCCCTTGAACTTTTCCATTTTGTCACATTACCACCACAAACTCGTATTAATTGTATTGGGATTTTATGTGACAGGCCAACACAAAGTAGCACATGATTGTAAAGTGGAAGGAAAATGATACATGGTGTTGAAAAGTGTGGCATGCTTATGTATATTATTTCTTTTCAAGACTACAGACTGCAATTTCTGCCCATTCTTCTTTGCAAAACAGCTCCAGTTGAGTCAGATTGGATGGAGAGCGTCTGGGAACAGCAGTTTTCAAGTCTTGCCACAGATTCTCAATCTGTCGGACTTTGACTGGGCTGTTCAAACACATGGATATGCTTTGACCTAAACCAGTCCATTGTAGCTCTGGTTGGATGTTTAGGGTGGTTGTCCTGCTGGAAGGTGAACTTCCGTCCCAGTCTCAAGTCTTTTCCTCCAGGATTGCCATGTATCTAGCTCCATCCATCTTCCCATCAGCTCTGAGCAGCTTCCCTGTCCCTGCTGAAGGAAAGCATCCAGCATTTTCCTTCTACTTCACAATTATGTGCTACTTTGTGTTGGTCTGTCACATAAAATCCCAGTAAAATACATTTAAGGTTGTGGTAGTAACGTGACAAATGTGGAAACGTTCAAGGGGTATGAATACTTTTGCAAGGCACTGTGGGTGCTCTCTTGGACAGATCGATTGACTGTGACCACCTTCCTTGTGTTGTGTACACATTCATGAGTGTGCACACAGCAGTGGACGATAGGCTGCACACTTATTCAGGTCAACTGTAACTTGAAACCACAAGGTTGTAGCTCAGGTGACTTTGATTTTTGTTCCCAAAGTTATCATGTCATCTTATATCAAAATAGAAACAAGCACAGAGCTTATGAAAATGATTGCTTGAATTAAGGGGGGTGGAGCATGCACACATGTGTTGTCCAGTTAAACTCCAATCAAGGCGTTTACATGCCGGAGGAAGTCAAATTCCAATTGTATTATCTGGGTGTCTTAATCAGAGTTGGAGAACTTCGATATTAGTCGGACTAACATGTTTACATGCACTCTTTGTCCAGTTATAGTCGGATTAAGGCAATAATTTGGTTTTCTCAAGTGTCATGTAAACATACTGAGTAACTATCTGCACCACAGCACTAACTTTGACAAAGATAAGCAGTGAACAGACTGCAGAGTGTCTGTATCAGTGTGAACAGTTCAGGGAGTTGACACACAAACTAAGATAAACAGATGAGGCAGCACTGATGAGTTGTTATCAGAGAGCTCAGAGCCAGACCACAACCTAGAGTTGTGATAGTTTGCGACATGTTAAAAACGGTCACTTTTTCTATTCTTTTCTATTGATAATGACTGATGTGAAAAGTTGGAATATATGGTGTACATGTGTAACGCACAGAATATGAACAATAAGAAACAAAGGTGACAAATTTTACAATATGCAACAGGTCACATGACATCATGTTGATACTTTAAAACAGGTGTTTGTGTGCAAACATTATTCTCTTTCATTATGATGATATCATTAAAAGAGATGAAGTGCAGCAGGAAGACTGTGGCCTCATGTTTCACACCTGTTTCTGTCCTTCACCACAACACCAACAACAACTCAGTCTGACAGAGAAGATGTGATGGTGCATTAGGCAGCAGAACACAGTCAAACTTTTAAATATGAAATGAACCGGACGCTTAATGACATTAAAACAGCTGAGTTTGGTCTCTGCTGTTTTTCTGCAACTTGAGCTCCTCTCTTTTTATTGCCTGCTTACTTTTTTTGACAAAACAAGCAAGTGAAGCCAAAGAATCTCAACTCACAGCCGGTTTCCTGCATCAGCTCCTGGGCGTCGGGGATGTTGTCGATGCTGGAGCTGCTGGAGCCCATCCTGCTGCAGACACACACACACACACACACACACACACACACACACAGCTCACTTGTTGACAGTCTGAGGCTGCAGTCTGTTGGCAGTGTGACTGTAGCTTTCTGTCTGTGCTGCAGCAGACAGTCTGCACACTGAGTCCCTCCACAGACGTGACACACACGTTGCTCAGCCAATGACTAACAGGCGCTCACTAACCAATGGGCTTCCTAGACCTGCCCCAAACCAGAACCCCACTAACTCCACAATGTTTTGAACAGAGCAGACAAGACAGACTTGAAATCAGAAAAAATAAATCCTGAAAGCCTATAATAATAATTATTATTATAATAATCTCCTCAATAATGTACAATATTTGTGAATAAGAGACAATAATAGATGCTGTGTTTATTACAGTGAGGGTGAATGAAGACGTGAATTTAATCTGTCTCTCGAAGACAGATTATGGAGCTTGTGATGCAACACAAATTTACATGCAACGAGAGAGACAGCCAAGGATAAACCCCCAGCCCCCTGATGTTGTGGACCCATCACCCTTGAGTATCCAACTGGCAGGGCAGTGAGGGAGGCCATCACACAATTGTTTGATTAATAAAATAAAATAAAAAAAAAAGAGAACAAAACAGTTTGTTCACCATTCATTTTATTTTGTTTCCACACATTCATTTCCTCTGTCCCTGAAAGAAAGAAAGAAGGAATAAAACACATTAGTGATGCTTGCATCTTAATGAAGGTGTTTGAATTGGAGAAGGTGTTAAGGTACCGTTTAAATTTACCAAAGTATGATACTGAAATGTTATGCATTCTTTTAACAGTCACTACACACTTACCTGTGAACGTCCCTCAAACTCATTCTGAAGCTTCTTAATTTTGAGCTGAAGATATTCCATCTCAAATTTGTATTTTTTTCTTGCATGTCATATCTCGGGCTCCGTATATTTGGGATGGACGTTTAATACAATTTTTTTTTTACTACACCCAGTGGATAATTGGGACCGGCGGCAAATTGGGACTCGGCCATTATTTGAAGGTTTACGGTATGTTTTTCAAGGACTGTGGCATTTGTTGTAGTGCTGATGGTGTTCACACTGGCAAAAGTTACTTTGCCTGTCAGCACTCTGTCCCAAAGTTTTATGGCATTTTTTTGCTATTACCAAAGACATCAGTTTCCTGGACAACTGAGAAAATGAGGCCTCTTTCTCCTGTAGGTGGCAACCTATGCATCCTACATACAGTAATATAAAAGACAAAATAATACTGTGTTTCCTAAAATGTCAGCTGAGGTAATAGGCTAGTATAGATAACATTGATCATTGAACTGCTGCAAGGTTGGTTGCACCCTTTAAGCCGTTTTATGTGCCACTTATACATGTAGAAATATTTTAGACATTTTAGGTAAGACGTCGTCAACTTTGCCTGACACCCACTAATTAATTTGTGAAACCTTTATTTTTTTTGTGGAAATGCTAAAGGGAGATTTCACTTTTTTTCTTTTTTTATAACGAGATCACATTAGACCAGGCCCAGATCAAAAACCACTATTCCTAGACTTATCAAATCTGGACAAAATTATCCTACAGAGACTGAACATTCTATCAATTAGTAGTGACAAACCTGTTTCTGCTTTTTGGATGTGTCATTTACAGTACAGGCCAAAAGTTTGGACACACCTTCTCATTCAATGTGTTTCCTTTATTCTCACTGAAGGCACCAAAACTATGAATGAATACATGTGGAATTAACAAGTGTGAAATAACTGAAAACACGTCTTTTCTTCTTTGTCTTCTCTTTCTTCTTCCTCTCCTTCTTCCTCCTCCTCCTCTATCTCTGCCCCCACCAATTCTAGTTTCTTCAAAGTAGCCCCCCTTTGCTCTGGTTACTGCTTTGCACACTCTTGGCATTCTCTTGATGAGTTGAGAATGAGAACCTGACCTGAAAATGGTTTTCACTTCACAGGTGGTGTTGCCTTGTCAGGGTTCATTAGTGGAATTTCACTGAGAATCTACAATGTAAATAGTCATGAAAATAAAGGAAATGCATTGAGTGTGTCCAAACTTTTGGCCTGTACTGTATATAAAAAATAAATTAAAAGGGTTCAAAGGTACTCTGGTCTCTGCCATGTATTTGTGATAATACAGGTGCAAAAATAATGTGCATGTGAATAAGCAGGTAATACCCTGCTGGGTTAATTCAGCTGATTCTGTATCAGTGAGTAGCAGGAAAGACAATGTGTTGCCAAACACTAGATGGAGCCATTTCCATAAAAATACACATTGTGGAGACAGTGTGACTTGTGTTTGTGAGACAGATGATGTTGATGATGTTGGATCCACAACGACCAAACCGGTCCCCCTCCTGCAGTAGAGGCACTATTACAGGGAACAGGGTCTCACTCTCCTATCAGAGGGTTGAATAAATAACCTGAACCTGGTGTTTCCTTAGAGAATACTGACTGATGTTCACCAGCTGCACAAAAACAACAACAACAACTGCATGACAGATGTGAACCCCACCAGCAGGTTGGTGATATATCAGCCACATTATGTTGTGCTGCCTCTGGGTGTTTACAGGGATCACATAACGCAGCTAACAGTGTTTTTATAGCATTTTTGACCCAGTTCCATGTTCAACACACACACACATGTGCACACACACACAAGGTGAGTTGGCAGACTGTCAGAGAGTTTGCATTCCTCGCTCTTGTAATGTGAACAGTTAACTGGCTGTGGAAGGTGTTGTTTTCAGTTGGAAGTAGACAGTTGTCTTCACAGAGCCTGGAGGAGGATGATGCGGCCTGTGAGCATCAGCTGACCTTTCACTACAGCTCCTCTGTCAGCAGCCAGGGAGGGTGAGATCTGCTCTACAAGTCATTTTAGTATTACAGAAGTATAACCTGCCTGAGGTTGAAATCATCCTCAGTATTTCAGTCAGTTTTAGAAAACTTGATTCTATCATAACTCAAATAGAGGAAATGCCTATCGCAACTGAGAACCTCTGGTCTCTGCAGATTCATTAATAAACATCACTCCAATCCAGGGGCGTTGCTACCATTTAGCTCTGCTGGGGCACAACTCAGGGGTGGGGGGGTGGGGGTGTCTATAGCTACAGCCAAAATAAAGAGAATAAGACAGCAAAAGACAAGTTGTATGTAAGTGGACACTCAGACAACTATCAAAACAGCATTTTTTAAAACCGAGCATATTTTAAAGCGTCTACACTGCTAGAAAAACAACAACAACAGCAGAAATAAATAAATAAATCTGCATGTTGATCAAAATTGTTGCACATTTATCACATCGCCTCAAGAGTCGTGCAGAGGAGACGTGGCAGCCGAGAGGGCCAAGTAGGAGGACGGTTCCTTTAAAGCCCCAGATTTAAGCAGAATCATTGCACAGCTGCAAAACAGGAGGGAGAACATACCGCATCATTACATCTAATTTGCTGAACTGAACTGAATATCACATTTCTCAGTTTGGTTCTCTTCCAGCTTGTGTTCAAATCTGTTGAAGTCCATGTTAGACGGTACAATTAACAGATGTCCCCTGAACATCTCTTATCTCATGCAGGGGAACACATTAGCGCACATCATCAAGGGGTGCACTTAATGGGATTTTCAGGGTCTTTATCTGCCTTCATGGAACGTGTAATGGGGTTTATTGTTGCGATTGCAAAATTTCCCTATATGAGGCTGTTCTCAAGCATTTGACTGGTTTGCCTCACCTGATGGTGCTAATTGTTTTTATGAATGATTTAACTACAGGCTTTATAGAATCACATGAAACTGTACTACACCAGCTTCCTTCCAGGTCCCTGATAGCTTCCGTCATGGACATTTCATCTGCATCTCATTTCATACTTGCAGAGTTACCTTGTCGTTAAGTCAGATTATGTTCCTAACATTAATTAGTTCACTTTCACATATATAGCTCTGAGAGAAACAATGAACTGAATAATAAGATAAGATATAACTTCACCCACAAAAAACTTCACTTTTTGGTGACATCTACATCTAAAGGGGCTTGATGAGCTGGTTTTTGGTCCTCACCTGTCTGCAACTGTTCAAAACAATGCATGTTTGAAAAACAACTCAGTTCAAACTCAGTAATTTAATTCGGGCCACGGGGCAATCACACCGGGGCGAAGTCTCTCTGATATGTTGACAGAGATGGCAAAACCGGCCGTAGCTCCCGTGGCCCTATCAACATTTCCCAGAGGAAATTTTCTAGTTTTGGGTGATGCAAAACCAACCAGGGAATACTCCAGCTCTTTGAAGGGGGGGGCCTACAGAAAACTTGTCTCTTGTGCTTGTTCTTGTGCACCTAACCGAGACTCAGTCTTCCAGCGCCCTCTACAGGCTATAACTCAACTGAATTTCTGGTCTCACCAACACTTTGTTCAGAAAAATGTCATGATACCCTCTATGTTATTGTGTATGTGTACAGTATGTCGACCTCATGAAAATGCTGACATCATTCCTGTCAACTGTCTGTCGCTTTCTCTCTCCGTTTCATAGAAGTCACACCCATTTACTTTCTTACCTGAGGTGTTTCCAGGCCTGGAAATGAAAGTGTGGGTATGTTTGCTATGTGATAAAAAGGACACATGCAGGCGACACGTGGGCGGATACACAGATGACAGATTAAACAACAGGCCATACAGAACGGTGTTCATTCACACACTGAGCTGCAGGAAAGGACAAAACAAACAGAGGAGGACTGAGTAAATACATAGACCTCTATTTTAAGAGGTTTAGGGATAAATTTCAGTGGAAACCACGGGAAGAGACAGGAATTCATTGTTTGGTGTTCCAGAAATATTGATTTGAAAATGAATATAATATTTCATCATATAAAACAGCTTTGTTTCTTTTATTACTGCACGCTCGTTACCATACTGGCCTTTATCTGGCACAAGGACAAGAAGACGATGTTCCTGTATAATCCTGCCTGCAAGACTTTGATTATTTCTATTCTGTCATCTTAAATGAGCACAACACTATCCGCCAACCTGTAAAAATCTATAAAAGTCTGGAACAAGGCTAAAGGTCAGGCTGCAGTCTTAAGAAAGAGAAAGAGATGCCACACCCCCCCCCCCCCCCCCCCCCCCCCCCCCTCATCTGACAGGTGGATTTACTGACAGGTGGCCGTTGTTGTAAAGCGTATGAATCACAGATCAACACAGAAACAGACAGAGCTGCTCAAAGACAGAGTTTTAGCCTGACTGGGCTTTTGTCCAGACTGTCACAACCAATGAAACTGAAAGCATGTGTGTGTGTGTTGGCGGAGAGCCAGCAGGAAATGAATGAAGTTTTCCTGGCTGAGTGAACTTTGACCCCGCTCCCAACTGCCCCAACTGCCTCCTGCCTCTGACACAGACATAACAGAACGGGGCAGAGGTACAGTAGTCCATAAGGAGAGTACCTGACAGAGAACAGGAAGAGATGAAAGCACCTCAGCCAGCGATGATGTCAGACATGACGGTTGTAGAATGACTCTTCGTAGATGTTTAGGGTTTTTTTCACGGTAATTCATGGACGTTACAACAATGAACTATAAAAAGTTCAGCAGGGATTTCGCAATATCGTTTAAGAGTAGTGAACGTGTTCCATTGCTCTATAGGTTTTGTATACTGTACATACTATCTGGGGACTGGGGATGACTTTAGATGCTAACTCATAATGTGAGTTGATTTTACTAAAAATATGTGCACAATTATTGTATATTATATAGATACTATCATTATAATTTACATATCTATGTTTACAGGATTACTGAGTCTTTCATTACATGTGTATCTTCTAAACTGTTGCAGTCCTGAATCCATCTAGATTTCCTCCCTCTCAGATGTTTGAAGTCCTTCAAACTTCCTGATTAAAT
>NW_028220337.1:0-54118 GCF_045865225.1 Trachurus japonicus | reverse complement strand
ATCCATGAAGAACCTTTGTTGTGGAGTTTGATGTAGAAAAAACTGACTGAACTCAAACCTATCCAACTCCTTTGGCACCACTTAAGCCTGATATTCTTGTCCAACATCAGTACCCAACTTCCTTCACACTCTCTTTCTTCACACAGTCTGAATAGGAGCAAATCCCTACTGTCAGGTTCCTAAATCTTGAGGAAAGCTTTGCCAGAACAATGGAGTTTGTTGGAATAAGGTGTTAAACAATGGGCTGCATGGTGGTTCAGTGGTTGGCACTGTCATTGTCGATTGGTGATTGGTGAAAACCTAGCACTCCGATTGTCCCACACTGGCGCCTGCCCCATAATAAACTTTGGATGCCGACATATGGCAATAAAGTGAGATGTGCTAGCTTGTGTTCTTCTGAACCTAGGTTGTCAAGAAATGTTTACTTTGTTAGAACTACATTTGTAACACTGGACTGACTTTCAATAGGTCATGTTTTATGGAGAGTCTCCAAACTTGAGAGCTTGGTGGGAGCTCTCAGACTCCTCTGCCTTAAGCACAGGTTCATGGTTAAGGGAGAAAATACTTGAAGTGTTGCTGTTAAATCCTGAGCTGTCCAAGGCACAGATTCCCTGGGGTTAGTGCTCTCTAGCTGAACTCAACTTGTGTGAGGGCAAGAGAGGAACATAATTTGACTGCTAAAGAAGAACAAATCAAATTTCATCACGTTTTGGTTCATTGCTGGATGTAGTTTTGTCTTGTTACCTCTTTGCTCTTTCCCCTTGTCCTCCCTCCCAGCCTGTTTCTATTCTATCACTCCCTTTGCTTATTATATGCAGTTATAATGTCCAATAAAGCAGAAATGCAATAAAAGATAATATTAAAAAATGGTCATGGAAGAGGAGCCAGGGAATGAGCTCAAAGATGAGGAAAGAAGGAAGCATTTTCTCTTTGTGCTTTTGACTAAAACCACAGACAGGCACATTCATACACACACACAGACATCCTACAGTACATGTGCACCGGAGGCACTCAAGTCATTTATGAAAACAAAAATATTTTTTTCAATATGGGAAATGAGATGATGACTCTTGCTCTTCCTTCCCAGAACACACTATACTATAGCGCTGTATTTTATCAGAATTATTTTCCTTGTCTTACTCCCTAGTCTTTATGTTCAGCTGCTTTTTCCTACTTACTTTTTTATGTTCTTTCTTGCCTTACATACATAATCTTTTTTGTCATTTCCCAATGTTAGTTTGTCCCTGGTTCACTGGGGCTAGAATACATGTACATGTAAGAAATATAGTCCAGTGACAATGCCCCCCAAAAATTGAGATACCCCTACCGGAGGTAGAACAAAACCTAACAATGTTTTTCCTCATCTCCAAGGTCTCCCATATATGAAATGGATTCTTAGGTTAAAATATTTTACTGCAAACATTGTTAAATTGATACATATTGTCATACACCCCAAACTTAAAAAAGAACAAAAATACAGCCTGGCCGTATGGGGGTTAAGTCACATAAACTCATGCAGATTAATAACACAAGCTCTGACAGCTTTGAAACTTGACATAATTGTGGCCAGGAAGTTCCTTTACCTATTAGAAAAAACTGGATGTGAATATCTTGATGTGTGTAACATATAGAGACCTATAAACACTTGCCTTAAATAAGCGGACATACAAAAAAATAATATCTATGCAGAATATTCTCATTTACTTTGTAGTTGCTCAGCCAGGGATTGTCATAGAAACATATATGATGGCTTGTTTGAAAGATGGAGTTGTGCAGAATCCAGTGATACCAAATATGTGAATATAGCATGCATAGTCAGCATAATACATCACCAAATGTATGAGGTGTCCCAAATGAAAGAAAGTGAAACATTAACATAATCAAGTCTCCACAGCCCATTATCAATGGTGACAAGAATGTTGACCAGTTCAGTCTTACTACAACCTAAGTAAGTAACTTTGGGTAAGTGTGACTCTTTTTTATAATACATTAAATAATAGCATATTTCATGATGACACCTTATATAGTTCATATGGAAACAAATATCCAGTAGAATCAGTTTAAATTGAAATAGAACACCTCAAAAATAAGCCCACTTGAATTTATTTTTAGTCAAGTCATTACTGCATAATGGAAAATAATTCTGATGTTGACCCTAAATTTTGTAAGAGCCGCCCATTGCCATTTGCCATGAAGTCAAGAGTGGATGCTGAATTCGATCGACTCGAGAAGGCTGGTACGGTGAGTGGGCTGCGCCAGTGGTGCCTGTAGTGAAAAGAGACAACATAATTCGGCTGTGTGCCGATTATAAATTGACAGTAAATCAGGCTGCCACCACAGAAACCTATCCCTTGCCCCGAATTGAGGAGCTGATGGCAGGACTGTGTTTTCAAAGATCGAACTTGCCTCACCATATCAGCAGGTCCTTCTAGAGGATGAGACAAAGAAACTACTGACCATCAATACACATCGAGGGTTATTTGTGTACAATAGACTGGCTTTTGGTGTTGGTTCAGCACCTTCCATTTTCCAAAGGATTATGGAAAATCTAATGAAAGATCTGGATGTTGTTGTCTATTGGGATGATTTGTTAGTTACAGGAAAAACTGAACAAGATCATCTGAAAAAGCTGCAAAAGGTGCTACAGAGACTCCAAGAGAGAGGCTTGAGAGTCAAGAAAACCAAATGCGAGTTTGGTAAATGCAGATTGAATACTTGGGACATGTTTTGAACAGCCATGGCATTCATCCATCTTCAGACAAGATAAAAGCAATCAAGGACGCACCAGCACCATCCTGTGTGAAAGAGCTGAGAGCATTTTTGGGGTTAGTGAATTAATATGACGATTTATGAATAACCAAAGCACTGTACTAGCTCCACTCCATAGGCTGTTAAAGTATGACGGGGCATGGGTGTGGAAGAAACCAGAGCAAAAGGCTTTTTTTAGTGCAAGAAGTTGCTAACAAGTGACAAGATTTTCCTGCACTATGATTCTAACCTACCCCTCACTCTGGCTTCTGACTCCTCAGCTTATGGTATAGGAGCTGTCATTCAGCATGAGAGGCCAACAGGAGAAACCCGTCCCATTGCTTAGGGGTCACGGACGCTATCCCCTGCTCAGAACAAATATTCTCAGATTGAAATAGAAGGACTGGCATTGATTTTTGGAGTCAAAAAGTTCAACAAGTCCTCCAACTCATACGCCCCATAATGCCGTTTGTCCATACACTCGAATACGACCCAGTGGAGCGTTTTACCACCGCCCTGGCGTTTCCAAAAAGCACCCCCTATCGGTGACATGCGGACAGATACTTTTACCGAGCAGAACCGAAAGCAGATGATTTATTTGGTAGCCGACCTTAATGAGCTAACCAAGGTAAGTAGTCAGTAATTATTAATTAATTAATTTTATAACAAAAGACTATGTTGTGAGTGCGACTAGTCCTTGCGGGTTGTCATTGTTATTGTTTTTTAATGATGTTTCAACTGAGATTAGTAGCCTATACTTAATTAAGTAATTTGTTTACCGACTGAGTCCGGCTAATAGTTAGCACGGACACCGTGACTTTTCATGAAACTACACAACTGTGTGCAAAACTATAAATGTGTGCGTTAATCCCTCGTATTAGACGAAATATTTTTCGACAAATGTTTTATAGACGACGGTGCGTGTGACGGTAAGGGACGAGGAGTAGATAACTGTCGATTTTCTGACACAATATTATAATATAGCCTACCATGTTATTTATTTTACAAACGTATTATTATGTTTAAATGGACACTTAATTATTGTTTTATTTATTTTGGCGATGATTATGTGAAGCTGGAGCATAAATGTCGACTTGATCGCTATATTGACAGCAGTGAAGAGGCAGCTAATTATTGTTACATGAATCTAAATCGGCACCATGCCTGTAAAAAATTAAGGTGGAAAATTTCAGGCCTATGAGAGGTAAAGATGGTAGTTAAACAGACTGACTGTGACTGTGCATAATATCAACCTCTGTGATGATGTCTAGGCATCACGTTTAGTCACATATGTTAAAAACAAAACAACAACAGTAATTAATAAATGATTTTCCATAATCACAATAGCTTAAATCTGATGGAGAATCAAAGGAGTTTTTGCAACATCTGACACCATTCAGCTTCTTGTGACTATGTGTGCATTCTTTTCAGATAATGGTAGGCTATCTGTTGCATATTGGTTGGTTATATGATTATTCTGACATTTGATTTATTATGTCCACTAGAGCTCAGTTTCTTAGGGCTACCACAACTTTTAATTTATTGAGTTCATAAAATGAATAGGGAGGACCAGGTCCTTAATATTAGCCTACTAAACGCATTGAAAACCAGCACATTGGGTTGCTGTGTTGACCAGTTTTATAAGGTTGATGACACTCCCTGCAGTGTTCCAATTATTAATTTATGTTTCTTCTCCAGATGCCAACTCAAAAAAAATGTGTGTTGTGTGAGGAGACAATTGGCGTGGCAAGCAAGACTTGCCACCACTGTGGTGCAAAGCAGCCCCTGAAAGAGAAGCTGCAAAAGAAAAAAGAAAAAATTACAACTGGGTGGAAAGAGCGGCAGAAGAAAAACTGCAGCTTAAATAAAACATATGATTCATCACATTTACTGGTAAGTTTTTCTTTCAAATGCTTTTAAATGTTTGTTATTCCATGTCAGTTTCATCTACTCCACCCCCTGGTTTATATTTTCTTTTGGGCATTTTATTTTTCAACTAAATCAACATAAACCTGACCACAATCTTTTATGTGGACAGTTCAATTCAAGAATATTGTGTAAGAGGCAGAGTACACTGAACAAGAGAGACACGTACGTCGGATTCGCGGTAGCCACTGGCACTGGTTGAGAGGAGCATCTGTCTGCTACTGTGTCATTCCCAGAGAAGCACATTATGTGAATTTGTTACTGGTGCTGCCACCTTTGCCGTGCAGCCCAGCACAGGGCGCTGGTCTGTGACTGAGAGGAGCAGGGGGGACCGGGCTTGAGCTCAGTCTCTGGAGCTCACCACGGTTTCCGACCTGTGCAGGGAAGTTACAGAGTGCAGTTTCAGCTGATGCGACCCCGCTCAGGCTGTAGCGACTGCACCATTGTTATTAACAATTTTCTACCACTTCATTGAGTTTAGAAACATTCACATTGTTTAAGGTTGAAAAACTATATAGCTGCTTTAAGGCCAGTTCAGACCATAGATTCACAAGACAACAACTTCAACTATGTGCACCCTCTTGCAACTCAATGCCCTTACAAAGCCTTGCAACTGTACAGTTCACTGTGGCACAGAGTTGAGACTAGTTTATGTGACGTCACATCAAGCACACCACAGTAGCTCAAGCAGACATAATGTTTATTTATGCAAAAATATTTTTCTACGGGAGCTGCTTTGGTGTGCAGTTACAAAGTTTGAGACAGTCTGCACACTCTACCTGCAATTGAACAGGTTTAAAACGTGAGCCGGCATGAGTCGAGATGCAACAGGATCATTCACACTGCTGCAACGCCCCTGTGCACCGTTCTTAAACTGCTTTGTTGCGTTGCATAATATTTGGTCAGACTTTAGACTACTATCCAGGGACACATACAAATCTTTGCATTGTTATGTCTGCGTGCAGTTCAAAAAGAGCTAGGGAGCTGCCATTTGCCATTTCGGACATTGCTACTGTATTCAGAAACAGTTCATTTGTAGCAGTAGCTACTTATAGCGTAAGTCAGCAGAATGTTTTTGTTAATATAAGTCCTAAATAGTCCTATTTTCCGTCAGCAATCACTTACATAGAGGGTTTGGGCCAAAACACGGGTCTGTCAGTCACTGCTCTGCTGTAAACCAGGAGAAAACTTTCCTTGTGGGATACAAGTGTTATCCAATAAGGAGAGAGAACGGCATGAAGGGCTGTGTGTGCAGCCAAGTGATGCGCCTGAATGTGGTGACGTAGCACGAGGACCAATAGATGTCTGACGAGGGCGGGGGCTGCTAAATCCATCGGCTGACAAGAAGTTATGGTGCGTTCAAGGCAACCCATAACTCGTGATTTTCTGACCTGTGAAGTCATACCAGTTCGATCTGGTACGAGTTCACGGGTCGGAAGTTACGAGTGGCCGTTATAGTGACTTTCACAGGCAACAGGTCGGAAAACCAGGAGTTGCGGGTTGCCTGGAACGCTACAAAGTCGTAAGTTGTGACTTGAAGCTGTAACTTACGGTTTCAAAAGCCTGCCTTGAAGGCAGCATTAGCTAAAACGACCGGATCACTGACTTCTGCTTTAACTCTAACCTTTAAAGAATCGTGGATCTGTCAAAATAACAATGCATAAAACATCAACTTTTCTGCATATATATGTATATTTATGTAATCCAATTAATTGCATGATTTTGTGTCTTGTGTCTTCCAGCTCCACAAGTGGGAACTTTTGGAGAGGCACCCCATCCTCTTCCTAGGAAAAAAAAAAGGAAGGGGCTTTGTGTCAGAGTGGCTGTGTCCATGGTACAGTGAGAATGAGATTGTGAAAGCTTCCATCCAAGCCATGGAACGTATTTATGAGAGACTTCTCAATGGTAATGTATATAAATGTGCAATAACTCAAACACATGAAAGTGTTCAGGGAGACACTGATTACATTACTTCTCCACTGCCCCATCAGTTGTTTTTTGTGTCCTTTTAAATGATTAGTTTGATGTTACAATTGTAAACTGAAAGTGTGTGGCCCAAACAGCAGCAACAGAATGGCATCAATAGTCATAGGAATCAAATGTTATTTAGTGGTGAGAATAAGAATAGTTGATTGACAATATGGTCTTGGAGTAATTTGCTAAATCATGAATTTGGCAACATTTGCTAATCAGAAGGGATGGGAAAAGAGTAAATAACAATAATAATAGTAAAATATTTTCTTGAAAAGCTCCTTTCAAGCCACTCAAGGACACTTTTTAGAAAAGAACATCAAGCTAAAATCATTAATAAACAACAATCAATAAGGTTTGCTACCTTACTTAGAGGTTGGAGGTGTGCAGCCATTTAACAGGTCACTGTGGCTGTTCCTGACTGTTGCATTACTCTGCAATGTTTAAACAGATCTACTGTTAAAAGAATGACAAAAAATAGGCATTTTCTGTTTTGTAGAGATGTTTTCTATCTCCTACCCCCTGACAGTGTCATGCATGTATGCTGATGTGTCTGGTCACTGAGGGCTGCGCTAACCAACATAAGCACACTAACTGCCATGTAAAAATTGAATTGAAGAATGTAGAACTCTGTCAAGGCCAAGTGTCCCTTCCTCTTTGCACATTTCCAACCGCAACCATTATGTATGTCCAGATAAATTTCAAAAATATTAGGACTACAACCATGTTTACAAAACAGTAGATGCACTGTGTACAATCATGTGAACACAAACAGACTGGTATGATTTTCAAATCATAGAATTGTCATATGTAATGGGAAATATCACTAAGGTAACATATCAGAAGTTGAAACTGAAGCTGAACATCTGATTTTACACATCATTTCTTTGTTTTCTTATAATATAGGCAAGACTGTTCGGATGGAAACATCACATTGAGTGCTCGAACACTGATACCACCTGTCTCTCTCTCGAGCTCACACACCCGTCTTTCTCACTCTCTCTCTCTTGCTTGCTCCCACACTCTAAATTTGGGCCTAAAGTTTTATTTACAATAACTACGAGATGCATTCTTCATCTATTGCAGCGCACACACACACACACACACACACACACACACACACACACACACACACACACACACACACACACACACACACACACACACATACTGGTTTTTGCCCTTCAGGAGGTCCACCAACTTTTTGCTCCTTTATGGGGTCCACCCTTTCCAGTGGTTCTACAATGCTGTAAAAAATCAGGTAAGCTAAAAAAAAATTCTCAATCACAATAATCACTTCAATTTAACAAAATTCTAAAGTTTTGTCAAAAAAGTTTTTTGGTCACTTGTGGGGTCCGTTTCTAACTTCCGTCTACTTGTGAGGTCCAGTGTTACACACACACACTTCTCTTGTTTTTGTATCTTTGCAGGGTATTAGGTTACTATCTGGGGCCCATTGACCACTTGCTAACCACTGTTAAATGTTTCCTGCACCAACAATAAATATCATTAAAAACATATGAAAATGTAAACATGTAAACATATGAGAAGGCTAGACACAAATAGGACACACGCTGGACTTTGGTTGAGTTCACTACTTCCTTCATTCCATCACTTTATCCTTTACACCTGCAAATCCACATGCCTTGTTAGCTCATTAACTAGTCTATCTGCTATCATCTTGACAAAAGATCATCAATAGGAAGACAGGGTAGTAGCATGATAATCAAATAATGATCCTCAGAACCAGCAATTGACCATTTAAAATGAATGAACCCAAGATCTAATTTTGAGTCAACACTGTTTTTTTTTCTTCTTTTTATTCCACCCTGGAGTTAACTGTAAGCACTCTTCACGTTGCATAAAGTTAGCTGAATAGTGTTACCGGCGCCAGAGCTAGGGGTCTCTGGTCCGGCAGCATGAGCCACTCAGGCGGCGGGCACTGAGCGGCTGAGCTACGGTGTGGCTAACAACTGTGGATCCAAACACAAACATGACTGTTGTTAGCTCATGCTACTGCTGCTCAGCAGGTTTATTCTCTGCACATGCTCGTAATATTCACATTTCAGAATACAGAACACAGTAAATACCGTACCAGTTACTTCCAGAAAAGTCTTGATAAACAACAACTCTCAGTAATGTTTATGGTGTTAAATGGTGTTAAATGGTGTTTAATGGTACTGGTGTTAAAAGTTCACGTTAAAATGAAAAAGAGGGGGTGTCTGTTAACATCACTATATGTGGCTATTCCAGACCCACTACACTAGCATAATTGTCTATGTCTTATTTTGGCAAAATTGTGAAATCAAATCAGTGCTGATTCACCGTGCATTACAATGCAAATAAACAAACAACAAGAAGATATCCTGAAGGCCCATGTATTTATTTATCAAAACATGTCAGTGAACAGACTACATATTACACGTTGATAATGCGAGTACATGACACACAGTGTACTACATTAAAGATAACTTATAGTGTGTTATTTGGAAACTATAGTTTTAACATAAGTTTATAAACTTATGTTAAAACCCATTCACTTGAATCACAATTTTGAATCTAATTGAATAATCCTGACTGTACTAGCAATTTGGATCTTTGTCATGTAGCTACAGTATCTAGCTGGCTTCATGTTAACCATGGCAGCTCTGTGCAATGGCTGAAGTTGCCAGTCTGTCGGTACAGTCAGTATACCATTGGGTATACCCAATCATTTTACAGCTGCTATTTTAAAGGGATAGTTCACCCAAAATTCAAATTGCACTCATTATCTGCTCACCCTCATGTCAACTAAGGGCTGGCAGAAATGTCAGAGTTATCTGTGGCTTCTCTGAGTTAAAGGTGGTCTCAGTGCAGCAGTGTATGTCCATATAACAATTGCAAATGGATCCCACTTTTTTCATAACAAAAAGACACACGAAAAAACATCCAAATACCTCCATACAGCTCATATGTAATGTCCGTCTTGTATTGAAACCCTGAAACGAGAAATTCCGTTAAAAAAATTATGTAAAAAAATTAATAGGTCTATATTTCAAGCTCGTTTGTAGTGGAAGCTCCCAGCACTTCTCTTCCTGGTCCGTCCAAATCTCGTGAACCGACATCAGTGCAAATTATGCGCACATCTCGAAAGATTTGGACAGACCAGGAAGTGCTGGGAACTTCCACTACAAACAAGCTTGAAATATAGACTAGAAAAAATCTCATTTTGGGGCTTCAATAAGACGGACATTACATACGAGTAACATGGAGGTATTTGGATGGACATGCACTGCTACACCGAGACCCCCTGTAACTCAGAGAAGCCACGGATAACTCTGAAACTTCTCCCATCTCTTAGTGGACATGAGAGTGAGTAGATGAGTGCAATTTGAATTTTGGGTGAACTATCCCTTAAGGTGAATAGTTGGTTACCTAATCCCTTACTGGAAATGTTTAATTTGCAACATAATTTGCATTAGGAATATCAACTTTTATCTGACAACAGTATAACTGAGGTAAAGCATGTATTTGTTTAATGTGTTGTCAACTGCTAGAACCACAGCAGCTACTTCAACTTACAGCCTATTTCCGCTTTGAACAAAGAAGTGTTGGCATTAAACTTATGCCAAAAGAAAAGGAAAGTCAGCCAACTTACAATAAAACTAATGAATCAATTTTTCATTGAATTGAATTTTTCATTTTGAGTGATTTAGCCAAGACTTTGTAAACAGGCTGACAAGTCATATTTATGTGACATGAGTTGATATTACTGTACAACTCTGTTTTGAATTGGGCTTGTATGAAGACTCCTCCATAGAAGACAGACAGAGAGGGAAACGGAGGTGTCCATACTTCTGATCAGTCCACTGCTTTCATTCTAATTTTCTTCTCATGGCAGTTATTCTATTTTTGAGGAAATATTTGACTGCTTTCCAGTCTCTTTGTTGCAGCGCTTTAGGTTCTGCAGAAATGCAGCGCTCACAGTCGGCTTTACCTGGAACTTCTTGCCTCACCAAAAACCTCTTCAGGTGTTTTTCTACAGCAGAAATTTCCTCGGGTGTCCAACGTTTTACAGCAGCTTTTTTACCTAAGAAGGCAGAAAAAGATTACATTTTGATTAAACTGACAATTTCATAGCAGGAGCCCTGACTGCATAGCACATTACAGGACTCCCTGAACTGATAAACAGATAATCGATCCATCATTAAGTTCATGATTCAACCCTGAGCTTCACATTCATTCTGTAATTACTGGAGAATGGTGCATTCATGGACCACAGTACGTATGAAAAAATATTAAAATGTAAGAAAGTGATGTTATTTCTCTACTCGCTGCTCATATAACCAAGTAGTATTCGCTGCAAGACATCCACCCACAGCCGCTGGTAGCAAGCGGTGGAAAGCCAAGCCGTCGAGGACGTGTCATGCATGCAGTGTAATTTGACGTCTTTGACGAAATTTGGACCCAGAATTGCAGCGCATTTTGCAGCACACAGCCTGTTCAAGGCAACAGAGAGATATGCTAGATGGCTCATTCTTTTTGGTTTTGAATGCTTCATGTCCCATTATTATTAGAAAACTTAAAATGCATTTCTATTTTTTCATAAATCTTGCCTCATGATCCTTTACCCTGGCTAGATCACCATGGTAATTTATGCTTAGGTTATGTCTAGAGTTTCATCCTAAAATCGGCTGTAAAAGTGCAGCTGTTCCACTATTTAACTCATTTACAGCTGGCATCACGTTTACTTTGAAAGTCCAGTGATGTGATGCTGAACTTCGCCAGACTAGAGCCATAGACTGTTAGGTAGGCCTAAAAGAAGTAGGTGATCGTTGCAGCGCAGTTCAGTTCATGGTGGAAGATCAGACCTACAAACATACACAGACAGCGTGTATGACCTGCACCTAACAAGTAATAATGACTGCATCAAAGCAAAGTGGACATTGGCCCATTTTGGTGACAGAACAGCATCACATGCTAGTCACCACAGATTAGTTGTGATGACTGTCTACAATGTCTTTTTTTTTTACCTGTGTGTTAGTCTCATCTGGCTTTGATTCCTCGTGGAACATCTGGGTTACAGGACAGGTCTCTGTCTCTACTGCTGCTGCAGGAGTCTGAGGGTCCACCACCTGAAATTTAGATGCCAGACAAGAAGACACTTAGAGCTGAATGAAGTCATAGCTGTATGTGGAGACATTCACAGCTAACAATGTTACCTAAAAGTAAAACAGATTCTCAAACAGCACAGAACTATAAGACTGAGGTCACAGCATCGTTTTTCTGAGATATCAGCAACTCTTATGAGCCATTACAAAGATTTGCAGTGCCTCACATTTGAAATATCACTTTAAAACACGCAAGAGCTCACACAGTGTACAATTATGACTGTTAAAATCAAACTTAAGATAATGCCAGTTGTTGTCACAGGAACATAAAAACACCAACAGTGAGAACCAAACGGAGGGGCCCCATATGGGTGAGACTAGAAACATACAAGTGTGTTAAGTTCCTCTCGCCCATCAAGAGTGTTTGTGACATGAAATGACCCCACAAGGACATGACTTGAAATGTGTGACATTAGCTGGCTGTTATCATACCATCCAATGAGTAATAACGACTACTTTAAAGCAATATGAACATTGATGGCCCATTTTGGCTTAGTCTTTCTGACTACAGCATCGTTTTTCTGAGGTATCAGCAACTCTTATGAGCCATTACAAAGATTTGCAGTGCCTCACATTTGAAATATAACTTTAAGACACGCAACAGCTCACACAGTGTACAATTATGACTGTTAAAATCAAACTTAAGATAATGCCAGGTGTTGTCACAGGAACATAAAAACACCAACAGTGAGAACCAAACGGAGGGGCCCCATATGGGTGAGACTAGAAACATACAAGTGTGTTAAGTTCCCCTCGCCCATCAAGAGTGTTTGTGACATGAAATGACCCCACAAGGACATGACTTGAAATGTGTGACATTAGCTGGCTGTTATCATACCACCTAACAAGTAATAATGACTGCATCAAAGCAAAGTGGACATTGGCCCATTTTGGTGACAGAACAGCATCACATGCTAGTCACCACAGATTAGTTGTAATGACTGTCTACAGTGTATTTTTTACCTGTGTGTTAGTCTCATCTGGCTTTGATTCCTCGTGGAACATCTGGGTTACAGGACAGGTCTCTGTCTCTACTGCTGCTGCAGGAGTCTGAGGGTCGGCCACCTAAAATTCAATTAAACAATTAGTCATGTTAAACCACATCACACATATCAAACATCACATGCATTTCCTTAGATACACTCAGAATAATACTGGAAACATGATTAATATTGGAGAAATACGAACATTTTTTACACTTAAATATGTCTGCAAAAAGAGGGCTGCCGCTTCACCCGGCTGGTTCTTAGCTAAGGTGCTGGAGACATAAACAATGTCAAAAATGAAAAAGAGACTCTCCACACACTTAGATCGATGCAGTTTCACTTTATTAAAAGCTAAGCTTTCGGTCTCACATGACCTTCATCAGAGCATACACTGAGACAATGGGCAGGCAGGTAGAAAAAGACACACACTCCTAATTTCATCAGTGATACACCTGCGTGCACCCTGGTGGTGGAAGCTCCACCTCTTGGGAAATGTAGTTCTGGGGCATACAAATGGCAGCCATCTCATAGGGTCAAAGCACAGGGTGAAGCACAGTCAATTTGTTACTTTGAACAATCAAAGAGAAACACAAATACAATCATGAAACATCTCCTGATTAAATAACACACTCAAAACAGGAAAAATTGGCTCTGGGAGGTGTTGACCTTCATCAACAGAGATACCCAAATAGAAAAGAAGAGAGAAAACCAGTACATTAAATTGAATGAAGAGCTATGAATGGGTATCAGGCAAAAAACCATCATAAACCATAGTCTCTATATTCTAAATGAATGTCTAGGATTATAACAAAACATGCATATCGAAATCCTCATTCAGGCCCATTGGTTGAAGTGTGTCTAGAGTATCTATCAGAATAGCTCCCGTTGGCATAATCTTCTGTCCACATCTCCTCCTCTTGATAATACAATGTGCAATGGGCATTTTAATAAATAGATCACATTTTCTGTACAGCATGTGATAAAGCCTCTTACAG
The DNA here is from genome assembly GCF_045865225.1 of Trachurus japonicus. NCBI lineage: Eukaryota > Metazoa > Chordata > Actinopteri > Carangiformes > Carangidae > Trachurus > Trachurus japonicus. The sequence goes on along the minus strand of NW_028220337.1, from coordinate 40,342 downwards.
GAAAACTTTTGTGATCTATTTATTAAAATGCCCCTGTGATAAGACCTACATAGGTAAAACTACACGCAGTCTAAAACAGAGGATCAGCGAGCACAAGAGCTCCATCAGACGCAATGATGTGAACTACCCTGTAGCTCGCCACATTAGTGAATTCTTACATCCTATCTCCTCTCTGCAATTTCAGGGCATTGAGTACATTGTATTGTCAATAGGAGGAGATGTTGACAGAAGATTATGCCAACGGGAGCTATTCTGATAGATACTCTAGACACACTTCAACCAATGGGCCTGAATGAGGATTTCGATATGCATGTTTTGTTATAATCCTAGACATTCATTTAGAATATAGAGACTATGGTTTATGATGGTTTTTTGCCTGATACCCATTCATAGCTCTTCATTCAATTTAATGTACTGGTTTTCTCTCTTCTTTTCTATTTGGGTATCTCTGTTGATGAAGGTCAACACCTCCCAGAGCCAATTTTTCCTGTTTTGAGTGTGTTATTTAATTAGGAGATGTTTCATGATTGTATTTGTGTTTCTCTTTGATTGTTCAAAGTAACAAATTGACTGTGCTTCACCCTGTGCTTTGACCCTATGAGATGGCTGCCATTTGTATGCCCCAGAACTACATTTCCCAAGAGGTGGAGCTTCCACCACCAGGGTGCACACAGGTGTATCACTGATGAAATTAGGAGTGTGTGTCTTTTTCTACCTGCCTGCCCATTGTCTCAGTGTATGCTCTGATGAAGGTCATGTGAGACCGAAAGCTTAGCTTTTAATAAAGTGAAACTGCATCGATCTAAGTGTGTGGAGAGTCTCTTTTTCATTTTTGACACTTAAATATGTCTTTAAAAAAAAAAAAGAGGGACGGTGCGTCCACATATCAGTACACAGACATTTGTGGGAGAACCAGCAAATATTACTACATGGTGAACATGAGTCTTGTGTGCACAGTACATTCACTTAACATGATGCTACACAGATGTGATAAGTTTAGCAGTACGGTTACTGAACGTGAATCAAGTCTTCTGGTCTGTGCATGCAGCTTGCTAGGCAGTGAGGGACACAGCGCCACATTCAGCACAGTACGTGAACCTGAATCACTCACATCTGGCCAATTTTTGTGACAGAACAGCATCACATGCTAGTCACCACAGAGTAGTTGTGATGACTGTCTACAATGTATTTTTTACCTTTGTGTTAGTCTCATCTGGCTTTGATTCCTCGTGGAACATCTGGGTTACAGGACAGGTCTCTGTCTCTACTGCTGCTGCAGGAGTCTGAGGGTCCGCCACCTGAAATTCAATTTAACAATTAGTGATGTTAAATTACATCACACAGGTCAAACATCACATGCATTTCCTTATATACTCAGAATAATACTGAAAACATGATTAATATCGGAGAAATACACACATTTTTTACACTTAAATATTTAAAAAAAAAGCTCCATGCTTAATCCAACCAACTCACCTTGCTGCGCCATGGCCATTTTGAATCACCATAGTTGTACTCAATTTCAGATCCTATTTCTATTTTCTTCATCGCGAATAGGCACAAATGTGGCTTGTTGTTAACTATGATTTTTTTCATGACACAGTTTGGATTTTTGTGACTGTCATTGACTAATCTTCCAAGAGATTCATCTTCTTCAGATGCATCAAGGCTGAAAAGTATAAGAAAGATCATAGTAGTGTTTTAATCTTAAATAGTTTCATTGGAAGAAATATGTTTTAATGAATTTTCCAAGAGTATTTGCACTTTAGTTCATTCATCATCTATTAAAAGTTTGTTCTAGGGTTCATTTATCTAGCGGCTATACATCTATACAAAACATCTATCTTTACATGCTTACCAAAAGTGACAGTTCTGCCACTCAAAGTCAAAGAGGAATGTGCTTTCAATGTCCGAGTAACATCGTGACTGGCATTCTTCCTGTGTGAGGAGTTTTCCCCTGTACTCCAAGACAAAGTCCCCTGGTTCAATGGGGTTCGTGGCAAACACTCCTCTTCCTACAAGAATATAATAAAGTAAAGGCATGTTACAGTTTGTTGTGAAGTGGGTTTGTGTGCTGTGTAGTCAATGTGCCTGCAGACAATGCTCAGCACTTCCCCAGTTTGATGGCGACAGCAATAAGAGTTATTTTAGTTTCTTAAAAGAGGTCCCTATTGTATGCATTGATATGCAAGTACAGTGAATATCACAGTCAGTCACATATAACCTACACTGAGTTGGCAACCAAGGAAATGTCACTTCCGGTCAGAGCCGTTACACAGTTGGGTAAGCTCAGAGACGTTCAGATATAGAAGTTCAGGTTGTGGTTTTTCAACTTGGTAAACAACAATTCAGGCAATGTCTCAAAGTATCTAGAGCCGGCCGGCGAATGTTTAATGTTTACTTCACAGGACACTTCAGTAGAATATTTTAACAAAGCACACTGTCTTGCCTGGACTGTAAAATATCACACTAATTTCTATCAGTCTGTCTGATTGAAATTCTCTGTCAAAAGCAAAAAAGCCACATATGTATAACCTGAACCCTAAACTGTCCTTTGTATGCACTTTATGGGTTTGCTTTTGAAATGCATAAGTTGTGTCAAGGAAACTACTGCCACTTACCTTTGTCACTGTTGATAGGCCATGTCTTGCTAAAAGGCCAGGCTTGTCAGTGCCAGACAGGATATGTGTTTTTGCATCATCTGCAGGCCTGATCCTTCTTCTCCTGGACATGATGGCCCTGGGAAAACATTTTTTAATCGTTACTCCACATTCACCATAAGAGAATTGTTCAGTAAGCTATTGTTGACAGACAAAAAAAATACATCTGCACAAAATGATCAGAGATAAGTTAATATTGTGCATGTTCAGACTAGTTCAAGACCAGCTGCAAAATACTACCAGCAACAGCAGGTCAGACTAAACTAAGCAGCCACTGAGACAGTTTGCAGTTTATGTAGTCTAATAAAATAAAAGCCTGATATAAAATCGGCCCAGTACGTGATATAAAGCTGCCGCTTCAAGTGGAGATTTTTTTTCCCCACATATAGCCCGTTCATTCATCATCCTCTGAATCAAACAGGTGGGGGACCTGAGAAATCCGCAGTACCTGTAGTTTGCTATCATTCTTTTATCACCGTGTCTCGTGCGGGAGACGAGATGAGGCGGCTCGAGCCAGCTTTGTGTTCATGTCAACAAAACCTGAAGCCCCGGTCCGGTTTCCTCCTGACGAGGCGAATGCAGCAATAACAACAACAACAGCAGCAACATCAACAGCTGATTCCGTCAGGTGAAGATGCTCAGAGAGAGAGAGAGAGAAAAGTAAGCTGCTCAGCGTGATCCCTCCGTAAACGCTGCGCTCTGATCCAACTCCACTGGACTTTCACCCCCACATGCACACACCCCAGCCCGGCTAACCCGGCCTGCCAGACTAGCAGTGATCACACCTGTACTGCGAAGGAGGCTAGAGCCAGCGTTGTGTTCATGTCAACAAAACCTGAAGCCCCGGTCCGGTTTCCTCCTGACGAGGCGAATGCAGCAATAACAACAACAACAGCAGCAACATCAACAGCTGATTCCGTCAGGTGAAGATGCTCAGAGAGAGAGAGAGAGAGAGAGAGAGAGAGAGAGAAAAGTAAGCTGCTCAGCGTGATCCCTCCGTATAAACGCTGCGCTCTGATCCAACTCCACTGACTTTCACCCCCACATGCACACACCCCAGCCCGGCTAACCCGGCCTGCCAGACTAGCAGTGATCACACCTGTACTGCGAAGGAGGCTAGAGCCAGCGTTGTTTCATTCATGTCAACAAAACCTGAAGCCCCGGTCCGAGTTAACACTACGACGCTGGTTGTCGACTCGGTTTATTTCCTCCTGACGCGAGTCGGATCAACAACAACAATCCCCCGTACAAACGCTCCGCTAAGACCCAGCTCCACTGACTTTCACCCCCCCACACACCCCACACCCCGGACGGCTAACCTGGCCAGCCTGTGAAAACACCTACCTTTGGTTAAAGAGCCAGACCGGCCGCCGCCTCCTCCTCTCCCCATACGGTTGTTTGGCGTTAGCAGCTACTGGGTTAATTAACCCTACCTGCCTTTTCTGCACTGTCTCGCTGCCACATTCACTTTCTAGGGTGGTTTTAAATAAAGAGTATCTTGCTTACGTTACACGGAATGCCGTTAAAGTGTTATTGAAGCTTGTTAATTGAATAGAGTGGAAGGTCGCGACCGGAAAGGGAGATCAAGTTACCTGCAGGCTTTAAAATCAACATCCTGTTTCAAACTAAGGTTAATGGTAATCTCCGTATAGTGGGGGTTTTAATTTGGAGGATATCCGGGAAGAAGTTCATTAATTCAGTACACTTTGTGCTATGAAATCCCAAACTTTGAATATTGACAGCTCTCCAACACTGCCGACTCCAGTTTTAATGACCCGGCTTCACAAACAATTAGCTGCATCACTCCCCCGTTACCCCCTCTCTCTCATCCAGGTGACGTACTGCCAGCAGAGCAGCTGCGGTAACGTAGGTCTAGGTTAAAGTAATGGCCTTTTAGCCCGCAGGTAGCATTAGAGCTAACCACAAGTAGCTAAGTAGCCTAGCTAAAGTTAGTAGCTAATCGTTATTGTAATAAAGTAGCCTAATTTACGTCTCTAATATAAACGATACAAACTATAAACCAAAAAACCATGCATATATCATTTTGTCACGGTAAATGTGGTTCAATATTTACAGATTCAACTTAACACTCAGCTTACCATCACATATAAGTCTTTTTCTTCTTCTTCTTCCTCTTCTTCTCTTGGATTCGCGGCAAATCCTACTCCCGGCCCCAAACCGGAAGTACGTCACCACCAAAGTACTTAAGTGTGTGCACACACTTCCGGTGTGTGTGGGGGTGCTACGCCACCTTACGGGCTCCAGGGGCGCTAGTGAGCAAAAAGCTCGCACACACTTGGACACACATTTCAAGTTTTTGTGACCATGTGGGACATGCAATAAAAAAGCAAGAGGGGCATCAGGGGGAGCTCCTGAGGCCCTTTTGATTGAAATCGATCTGGGGCCCGCGTTTTAGGGCCCCGCGTCGGTCTTGGGCCCCCCACTGTTGGTGGGCTCCCACCGCTCAGACCCCCTGAAGTGGTATTTACAAGTGCACACACACACACACACACACACACACACAAACAGCAACAACAAAAAAACACAGCTGTCCATGGTGCTGTGACACACAACCCCTGAACCGTCTATACAAGCACTGATACATGTATCATGGCCACACAACAATGGGACATTTTATGCGGCATAATTAATGGCACAAACTCTAACTTGTCATTGCTACACTGTCAAATGGACAGTGATGTTGTGCATGCAGTCTAATAAGTGGGATCAGGAAAAAGGATGGATGGAGAATAACCAAATCTTATGACAACTGAAGAAGTTGTTTATTCAAGTGTTTCGTTTCTTCAGCGCATAAAAAGACACAAATGAGGTCATGAATCTATGAGGGAAAAAATAACATGATTCCACAGTTAGTTGACTATGGGCAAATCTGTTGTTGAGGACACCCCTAATCAAATACTTGTTGCATTTTCCTATGCAAATTAAAATGCTTATACCAAAGTCTACATCACAGTTTCCTCTTCCCCACAGTGATAACGGCACCTGTACCAGACACTGCAGAGGGCGAGAGTACAGCAGCAAATTCAGAGGATCCTCCCATGTCCACCTCCGAGACTCCTCCTGTCTCCTCCTGTCCTGTGTCTCCCTCCCCAACTCCTCCTGTCTCCTCCTGTCCTGTGTCTCTCTCCCCAACTCCTCCTGTCTCCTCCTGTCCTGTGTCTCTCTCCCCAACTCCTCCTGTCTCCTCCTGTCCTGTGTCTCCCTCCCCAACTCCTCCTGTCTCCTCCTGTCCTGTGTCTCTCTCCCCAACTCCTCCTGTCTCCTCCTGTCCTGTGTCTCTCTCCCCAACTCCTCCTGTCTCCTCCTGTCCTGTGTCTCCCTCCCCAACTCCCCCTGTCCCCTCTTGTCAAACGCATCCACAGAAAAACAGAAGAAAGAGAGGGATGAAGCAGATGAGTGGTATGTATGTGTTTGGGGTAATCAGTAGTCTTATTATCACAATATGAATATTTGTCAAACTGTTTCAGTGAAAAGAGTCTCATTCTAGCTTTTTCTCAGCCCATAACTTGCATCATTGTTTGATTGGCCATTATTTCTTCAAAGGAACATAACATATGATAGCAAACTATTTAGTGGAAACTAAGGGGTAAACATGAAGTTAAACACCTGTAACTCCTTGATGGGACAGTTCTGCTGATGTCATCCAGCATCATAAGGACTTAAAGTCAAATCTAAATGTAGTTATATAGCCCAAAATCAAATCCATAAAATCAATGACATTTTTCTCAATCCAGTTTTGATTTTGAACTCTTTGTCAGAGAAAATGTCTGTTTAGATGTCTGTCAATAAACCATTGCCTTTTTTTATTCATTTCAGAATGTCCCGTTCATCAAGGCTCAAGCAGTTTCCCCTACAAAAAAATACTGAGACAAAGAATCAGGGAGGTATGTTTCAAGGCAGATTTGAAACGACTGATAACGAAAATATCTCTGTGGCACCATCAATTTAGGGGTTTCCATTTCCTTTCAATACCTATGTTAAAGAGGAACTAAGCAGGATTTCTCCCGTAGCTATGCTACATTTTTGCCTTAATTAAAAAGCTCCAGAGTAATTTTGATAGTTAACTACATGACTTGTGACTTATTACAAGTGACAACGTAGGCTGTCTGTCTTCACCTGTCATCTCACGGCTGAAAACCAAGTGTAGTTTCTCACTCGCCGCCCCAATGTCCCACTCTCGTCTCTGTGGCACCGTGACACAAACGCACTCCGTAACCCGTAATCTTTTCTTTAAGACGGTTAAGACTATACAAACACACGTTACGTAACATCGTATATGTTATGTAACGTTATTCACCGCTCCATTTATTGATTTTTTGGCGGCTTCGTTGTAAAAAGATGCACATGGGCGAGAGGAGTGTAACCAAAACAGTGGAAAAGCGAGCAGACTTGCATAGTTACCCTTTAATTGGTGTTGTGTTACGAGTGTATCTGGCAAGACAGTGCATGTATGATAAACAATAACAAGAAATAATGTATTATATGTCTTATTATAATGAAATACATACAGTATATCATTCTTGTTGATTTTTGACTTTCCTTTCTGTTTCCCAGCTGTTATTCTGTGATAGCAAATAACCACTCAGACTAGTTGCTTTAGACAGGGCATCTCCCTACACACGAGAACTTTCTTTTTCTTTCACTTTTTCTTTTTCTTTTATTGAAATTGGATCTGTGTATTATTATTTTACTTGGGGGATCCTGAATAAACAATAAACAATAAACAAAACGATCATACAGAGGAAAGTTATTATGACTTAAGTGCTGCAGAAGATATGGGGAATATGTACACATAGAAACTGCAAGAACATAATGATATTATATGAATTATGTGTGATTGGAAAGACTGGTCGGTGTAGAGAAATAAGTTTCAGAGGTGGACAGCCAGGCTGCTGCTTGTGTGAGCTGTCCTATTGTGCTTCACTGCAGCTCTTGTCTCCTGTGTGTCCCTGGACAGCAGACTGCACAAACAAATATCAAATCACAACACTCCTCTGTTATTCTCACTGACTACTATTACACTTTACTATCTGATTTCACTTAGACATAGGTTTGCATTTACAACAGCATGTAGCCTATATTAGCCAATGTGCTTTGACATCGTAAAGAAAAATTCTCTTTTTCTTTATATTTTAAGGGCCGTGTGGAGGTGTTGGTGCAGTGGCATCCTTGCTCTGGATGGTATGTATCTTATTCAAAGTTGACTATTGTTTATTTTTGTTCTTTTAAGTATATTTATTTGGCATCACTGCCCATATAGTTAAGTGGAGAGAGAGACAAGAAACATCTGATGGTGATGGAGCAGCAGAGGATGGACTCATTGATGGCGGTATAGGGGATCATCATCATTGCCTTTGGCAGGTTGAGCTTCCTCAGATGCCTCAGGAAGTACATCCTCTGATGGGCCTTTTATGTAAAGGACCTGATGTTAAGATCCCACTGGAGGTCCTGGGTGATGATGGTGCACAGGAAACAGAAAGACTCAGTGCAGACTTGGGGAGTCACAGGGTGATGGGGGCATGGGTGGGTGCACTCTCTGCACTCTCTCTAATGTCCAGATCCATCCCCACCATCCTCAGAGCATTGAGCTTCAGTTCTTTCTGGCTCAACGCTCTGAAGACAGTGGAGATGTTTACCATTAAAACCTCACTACACTCAATAAGGTTCTTTACATGACAGCAGATTAACTGAGTAGCCCTTACACCAAATAACTAGCAACGCTGCAGTTGGTCTTAAGTGCTATGTAATATTTAATAAGCAATCTGGTGTGCTTGACATTGTGACTGTTGGGGTTAGCAAACCACTGTAGTGATTTATTTAAGTTTCATTAGCACTTAAAGCAGATATCAGTGGAATGTTTTTGTTAATATAAGTCCTAAATAGTCCTATTTTCCGTCAGCAATCACTTACATGAAGTATTTCAGCCTAAACACGAGTCTCTCCGTCACTCTGCTCTGCTGTAACCCGAGGAGAAAATTTTCCTTGTGGGATACAAGTGTTATCCAATGAGGGGAGAGAACGGCATGAAGGGCTGTGTGTGCAGCCAAGGGATGCGTGTGAATGTGGTGACGTAGCACGAGGACCAATTGATGCCTGACAAGGGCGGGGGCTGCTAACTCATGGTGCGTTCAAGGAAACTCGTACTTTGTGTTTTTCCTTCCTGTGAAGTCATACCAGTTCGATCTGGTACGAGTTCACGGGTCGGAAGTTACGAGTGGCCGTTATAGGGAACTTTCACAGACAACAGGACGGTAAAAACACGAGCTACGGGTTACCTGGAACGCTACCAAGTCGTAGTTGTGACTTGAAGCTGTAACTTACGGTTTCAAAAGCCTGCCTTGAACACAGCATTAGCCGAAACGGCCGTGCCACTGATATCTGCTTTAATGTCTACACCTTGTAGGTGCCTCGCTACATAGTACATACTATGTACATTGTGTCCTACATGCATACTGTGTTACATAATGGACTATTTTATCTAACCTGGCTACACAAATTTTTCGTGTCATCTTCAATTTTAGGCTGTTGTATACATAAGAATGTGGCTCTTTTTACCAGGTACTCTGATTACAAATGCCTACACATCAGAGGACTCAATGTGTCATTTGATATTTTAGTGTCAGGATAGTACATTTTCCGGTCAATTTCAAACAATATAACAGTAATAATGAATGAATTAATTAATGATTTTTTTTACTTTCGTGTAATGTCACCACTGTGGTCCATCCCATAAGGGATTACAAGACGCATTTCAGACAAATACAAAAAAAAAGACTGGACAGTCCTTCCTGTTAGTGTTACCTGCCACACAGGTGTGACAAATAAATAATGTAAGATTACTTTCACACTTTTTCTCCTTTATTTGACATCTCATAGGGAGATAGATAGCAAGCGGGAGGCAGAGATAGGGGGAATGACATGCAGGAAAGGTCTGACCGGCACGGGACTCGAACCGGAGACGCCTGCGTTGGGGACTGTAGCCTCTATATGGGGCAGCCGCTTTCACTACTACGCCACGCACCACCCCTATATATCGCTCTTTGACTCATTGCCCAAGCCTTTGTAATATTTGCAATCTAATGTAATGCTGTCTCTCTATCTGTCTTACAGTGGGACAAAGTGGAAAAACTCCTGGGAACCAAAAGACAACATTCAAAATTAAAGCTACAAGCAGCTGTGATCGGCCCTCGCTCACCCATGGAACCACGGTGGCCTGAGGCTGTTGTTCATCTCCATTGTTTGCGTTTGTGGGAAGATTGGTGGCTGTGTTGAGGTTGCCACTATATTTTAAAAAATCTTCATTCAGTTTGTCGTATGTTCCTGTTGTAGGGAAAGAGAGAAAGGCTTTGTATTTGTTCCAAGTAGAACCGCAGAGGTTATAGGACTGAAGGGAACTTTGAAGTGGATCCAGGGAGAGAAGAGTTTTTACTTTGTTTACTACTCAATTCCTGTGTTGCTTTGTTTGCCAAACAAGGAAATTTGATGGGGTATGTGGAAAATAACATTGGATCTTTTCATACCTTTTCCCCAGTTGTCCTACGCTTTTTATGTTCATGAATGTGTTGTCTAACCTCTTCATTAATTTTCATAATGTCAACTTATATTAGTAGACCTATTTTCCCTGTTCTATTGATGAATGTGAATCCATTTAATAAATGTTATTTTTTCTCCTTCCACGGCTCTGTTTTTTTCGACTACAGATGGTGTGCAAACTAACTGGCGTAAAACCTGTATGTGTTTTGAATGGGATGTCTTGGGAGGAAAGCTAACATAGCTGGATTGTACTCACTTGTAAATTAGTTTGTTCATAGAGCAAGAATAAAACAAACAAACTTGTCCAGCCAGTTTGAACATGATTGTGGGCTACAAGACTTTGCGTGAGTGAGGCCACCTTAAGGGTCAAACAGTAAAGCTCAGATTCTTACACTAAGGTGCACTAAGACATCAAAGGGGAGATGTGTCAACATTGGCTATAGTGCATTAACATGAAGATAAGGATTCACACAAACTAGTGTTGTCCAGTGACAGTGAACATTATCAGACAAAATAAAAATGGGGTTTGATTTAGGCCTACTCTAAATCCACTGACAAATAGCTGTTGTGATTTTAGTTTTTGCATTATGTTTGGTTCAAGATGTCTGGTGGTGAGGACAGGAAGTAAATGGAAGGCAGTGGAGGAGGCAGAGTCACATCCAAGGCAAAAGGCTCTGGTGGAGGCCTTGGCATCAGTAAGAGCGGGCTTGGGCTAACTCTCAAAGACCCAGGTCAGCAAGGAGAGACACCAACTACTCCAGGAACAGGTTCAAGAAGGCCTGGAGGAAGACAGAGTGAGAAGGGCAGTGGGACTCAGGCAGAAGGCAGCATGGACAAGATGGGAGAGCACATTGCAGCGCAAAGTCACCTGGTCAAACATCATGCAGGGCAGACTTCTATCACATTCGGGTCCTTGTGCATGCAGTCTAGATTTCCTCCCAAACTCAGCAAACCTCCTGGGGGAAGAGTGAGACACCTCCCTTCCCCCTTTGCTCCAGAAGAGCTCAGCAGGGTGTCAGATACAATATAAATTACTAATTCAGTTGTAAATCTGTCAGATATGATTATCTTACATGTTTTTTCTTCTTCTTCTTCTTCTTTTTATTTCATGGGCTGAGCCCTCAAAAGGCTCTCTGAATCTAAGCCCAGGCACAGCTGTGTCCATGAAATATGAAAATACATACTGTACGGTTTTTTATTAACCTAACTGTGTTAACCTAATAAATCCCACCGCACGGGGTGTGCTTGACCGGCGAAACAGTGTCACACTCAGCTCCGACACAATCTCTGTCTTTTCACTTGTTTATTTCTTCATTAGCAACTCCACACATGCTTTTCTTTTTGCACTTAAACAGTGATCATGCCGTCAGTAGCAACTGTATCAGCAGCAGTAGCAGCAGGTAATCAACTGGAAAACACAAATATATAAACATTACTACCTTAATGGCCATATTTATGATATTTAACACAAGTTACATTACTTTATACACATCAACTCACCAGCTCAGCTTCACCGGTCAAACCGAGTCACAGTAATGATAACCACCGAAGAAGAAACACTAGGTGTAATGCCGCCGCTAGAGGGCTCTATTAACTCCTAACAACGTAAAATAGCAGGAGACAAATAACATGTCTGAAAATAGGAAATCTCCACACACCTCCCACTTGGGCTACTTGTCTCTGACCAAGTAGGCCACAATAACTATTATCAATACAACAATGTAATTACACAGAATATGTGAAACCTTTCAATTGACAAATAAAGAAACATAACTGTCCAATGACACAGATTTGGTCTGAGCCCTGATTCAAGTGTCCACAATTTCAAGTACTTAGGAGTATGTTAAGTCTCCCCTTGCTCCTCGACTGGTAGCAACACCACCAGTCTTCTGACATCCCTGTGTAGTATCGTGGAAGGACACGGCTCCTTGTCCTTCCTGGCTTGGGACAGGCTGATGGGGAGACTATGACAAATCCTCACTTTGACATCTCGGACCACACCTTTATCATCTGGACGTGCCTCCTCAACACGACCCAGCCTGAATCGACCCCGGAGGGCGTTTTGGTCTGCAACCCATACCAGGTCTCCAACGGTGACGTTCCTGGCTGGGGCATGCCACTTTTGTCGTACGAACAGGTGAGGTCCTGCCAACTGGCTCCAACGTCTCCAAAACTTGTCCACCTCCACCTGGACTGCTCGCAGACGACTGAACGGGTAGGTAGGGAATTCAAAACCCTGAGTGTCACCTCTGGGCCCCGCTCGACCCAACAGCAACGAGTTTGGTGTCACAACGTCCACAGTCTCTTCCTGAACCTGTGCTCTGGCTCCGATCGGCCTCTCATTGGAAAGGTTGGCAGCCAGGTAGAGGAGGGTTTGGAACTCCAGGATGGTTAAATCGCCCTCCTCACCAACACTGCTCAACGACCTCTTCAACACGCGGACAGCTGCCTCCGCTGCCCCGTTCCGATGCGGTGAGTCCGCTGGGCTAAACTCCCACACCCAATCAGTTCCAGCCACAACTGCTCTCCTTTGGACTTCCTCCTTGTCGATACCTGCCAGGAAGCTGTAGAGGTCCTCCAGCGCAGGTTTGGCCCCCACGAAGTTGGTGCCCTGGTCGGACCAGAGCTTTCGGGGATGACCTCTTAGGGCGGTGAAACGCTGATAAGTCTTGAGAAAGCCTACAGTTGATAGGTCTTCAACCAAATCCGCATGGATCGCTCTTGAGGCCATACAACTGAAGACAACGCCCCAGACCTTCTTCTTCGTGCGCCGCCTCACACCATCCCTGACTGTGTATGGACCGAACAGGTCCAGCGTTGTGTACTCGAAAGGAGCTGCTGGCCCGGTGCGTACAGAAGGAAGATCACTCATTACTTGAGAGCATAACTTGGCTCTGCACTTCCGACAATGAAGACACGAGTCAATTACTTTGCGAGCAACTCTAGGGCCTTGCACCACCCAGGCTCTTTTCCTCATCCGAAGGAGGGTACCGGCAACGCCTTCATGGTTGACACGGTGGGTTTCTTCAGCAAGGAGGGTGCTGATCCGCTCCTTGTAGGGGATCAGTGGGACCCCAGGTCCCTCCTTATCAACGGACTGAATCCGGCCGTGGCACAGCAAGAGGCCTGTTGCACAGTCCTTGTTCACAACCAGACGGTTGAGTGTAGTCGTGGGGAAGGTCACACCTGTCTGGGCAGCGAGACATAAGTCCTTGAATGCCTCTTCTCGCTCCTGGACTGAGAGGACTGCCTCCCACTGTTCTCGCTCGCCGGTTCGATTCCTGCTGAGTAACCAGGAGTGAATAGCTCTGCGGATGTATCCGACAGCACCACAGAGCTTGTTTAGTGTATCAAACCTTGAGAGATCCATCTGTCCTACAAGAGCCAAACCCCAGAACCTCTTCATATCGCAGGCTCTAGACGCTGTTGAAGAAGATCCTGTGGCAGCACCTGGCGAGGATCCCTTATCATCAACCGAAGGAGGCCATGTGATCGCCCCGTCCTCGACCACGGCGTCCACACCGGTAGGACCGTCTGAAGCAGACAACTTCTTTGCCTGAGCCCTTGTAATGATGGCAGAGAAAGCTTTCCTTTGGAGCTTACTCACAACCTCCCTGGTACCGGAGGCCACCTCTGCAGCAGACTTCATGGGCCACTTCTCCACTGCTCTGGTCAGGAACTCGGGACCTCTCTGCCACAGGGAGTCACCATCAAGCTGCTCAGGGGAACACCCTCTCGTGACAAGATCAGCCACGTTGTACTGACCAGGGACCCACCACCAATCTGTCACAGGTCCGGCCTTTTGGATTTCACCAACACGGTTAGCGAAGAAAGTTTGGAACCCATAACTTTCCCGCTGGATGGCCCCCAATACAGTCTGGCTGTCGACGAAGTGGTACCACCTGCTCACTTCCAACCGCCCGTGCTTCAGTATGTAACCTTTCAGGCGGGCGGCAAAGACGGCTCCGCAGATCTCCGCTTTCACAGCGTCGCCCTTCTGGTCGAGGGGGGTCAATTTAGCCTTTGACTCCACGAGCCGAGTCACAACACCTCCTGAAGTCTCCCAGCGCAGGTAGAGAACCGCCCCATAAGAGTCACAGCTCCCATCGGAGAATGTAATCCCCCAGGGTTTACCCAGCCAGCCGGTAGGGGTAATACTCCTGGGGAATGTGATGGTGCTCAGCTGGGCAAACTCTTTGAAGAGCTCGATCGCCTTCCCGCGTAGCTCATCTGACAGTGGCTTATCCCACGTATCCTTAGTCAATGTCCCGGCCTCTTGAAAGGCCCTCCTGACGAGAATGACGCCCTTCTGTTTCAGGGGCGTCGCCAGACCAAGGGGGTCGTAAAGCCCGGCTACCTGGCTCAGCAACATACGACGGGTAAGAGGATCCGGTGTCTTCTCCTCTATGTCCTCCACGGTGAGGTCGAGCTCGGTGCGCATCTTTTTCTTCCTTGTGGAGAAATTGACGGCCACCATGAGGAAAAGTTTGTCCTCCCCCACGTGGTAACCCACTCCCAGGGCCTTGTTGTCCTCGTCGCGCAACTGGTTGGGCAACACGATAGTTTCAGTCTTGGTGGGAACACCACCTTTCCTCCCACTGTGGCCAGACCGCACCCATGGCTTCAGGTAAAATCCCCCGGTTGCAAGGATGGCCTCAACCCCCTGAAGGATCTCGCTCAGTCTCTGGGGGTCATTGTGGGACACCAGAATGTCATCCACGTAGGCGTTGTCCACAATGACATGTCTCTCATCCACTTTGTCGGCAAACTGGGGCAGATGGGCGGTCTCCCTCATGGCCACTTGGGCAATACAGCCAGCCGGCTTATCGCCCATGTTCACCCGTACCACGGCGTAGTCCTCAATGTCATACGCCGGAGAGTCCCTCCACAGGAAGCGATGGACATGCACCTCCTGATCCTCCAACCACACCGAGTTGTACATCTTGGATACATCTCCAACCGCCGCGTGCTCCCCCTCCCGGAAACGGAGCAGAACCGCGCGGATGGGGTTCAAGACGTCTGGACCCTTCAGCAGGATGCTATTCAGACTAACACCCCTGAACTCCCGGCTGCTGTCCCAGACTAGTCTTACCGGAGTGGAGACGGAGTGTGGGTTGGGTGCTGTCAGGTGGTTCACCCACCACACAGCTCCGTTCCAACTGTCAATCTCAGCCCTGGAAAGTTTGATTGCAGCCCCCCTGGCTACCATGTCGTGCACCTGCCTCGCGTAAGCCTCCTTCCACTTTGGATCCCTCTCGAGGCGCTTCTCCGACTTCAGGAAAGCCGCCTTGACAGCTTCGCGGTTGTTCGGCAGGGTAGCAGGGTTCTCTTTCCAGGGGTACCTGGCGTCCCAGTGGGGCTTGTCGCTGTGGTTGTCGCATAACTTGAAGGTCAGACCTCCCCTGATGATCTCTAACTCGCGCTCGTCAGCGAGAGACATCTCCTTCCCCCCAGGGGCGCACTTTCCACACCGACAACCACCGCACATAGGGTCACAGGCGGCCCCAATGCTGTCCCACTGCAGCCACTTAACGATCTCAGCGTTGGACGCAGCCGTGGTTCCGACTTCCACGCTGCTCTTTAGATCGGGGTGGTAGTCATGGTGAACCTCGACTCTCCTGGACTCCGCTCTCATGGAACATGCAAAGTGAGTCGATGAGTGGTGCGCAGTCACCTCAATGTCCTCAAAAAGGTCCGGGTGCACGCCACTGACGGTCTTTCCAAGAGGGCCGTCCCACAACACCAGATCGCCGCACCTCATCATCCGCTGGGGGGCAAGGCGACCTTCCCGGGTACTGATAAGTAACTCAACTTTCTCGGGGCGGGTTAGCTCCCCTGGTTTGATGACACCAGGGAAGAATTTCTCCAAGCGCTCCGAGTCCATTGCATGGTCCACTCTGGCGATCTCCTCTAGACCATAGCAGAGCATCTCATGGAGCCGCCATGTCCCCTTCTTTGAGGCTACTTTTATGCTCACACAGTACCTCTTTGTCTCAACCCTAGCCTCCATACCACCCACACCATACACGACCAGTGTGATTGGCTCACCTGCCAATCCAAGCCTCTCCGCTGCTTGGTGAGTGATATAGTTAGTATCGGAGGCCAGGTCGATGAGGGCTCCGACCCAGTCTCCTCTCTTGGTCGTGACCTCCACCAACATCATGAGGACTGGGTGTTCTTTGGGTCCCCTCTCGTCCACGAAATCTTTGCCAGCACATATTGTTGAGGACACTTTATTTGTGCAGGCCTTACGAACAGCCTCCAGCTGCTCCGGAGTCAGACCTAGGCTAGCAAACAAAGTCTCTTGTTCTTCGGTCGGACCACGGGGTTCTCTCCTCCTTTCCCCCTTGGTCTCCGCCCTAGCAGTGTCCTTTCTGGCTGGTGATTTGAGGCAAAGGAAGAAGTGGTGATCTGGAGGGGCGTCGCCTCTTTTACATTCGTCATTGCGACACAGAAAGTTTTTATTGCAGGGACTGTCCCTCCCATGAAGATCCAGGCATTTGGGGCAGGCTTTGATCTTTTTTACTTGAGCCCTGCGCTCTGCTGGATTAGCTTTCTTAAATGTCTTACAGCGGTATAGACGTCCAGTATGCCCCTCTTCGCCACACATACCACAAGGATCTCGCGATGATTCTTCTCTCGCCTCGCTTGCCGTGGCCTTGGTAAATGAACGCCTTTCCTGCCTTCGGTCCCCCGGTCTTTCCTTTGGCTTCTCACGGGGGCTTGGTTCACCTGCTCTGGCAGAGTTTGGTCGTCTGGTGATCTGTAACTGCTCCAGTTGCACCAGAACTGTCTTCTGATCTCTCAGGAACTGCCATAGTTTGTCGAACCGGTTACGTGGGTTGACGTTGCTGGCCGCGTCGCATCGGTACAAAAGCCACCTTTCCTTCATACTTTCCGGCAGCTTACTTTCAAGTGACCGGATCACCAACTGGTTTTTTATGGCGTCCTCACAACCCAAGTCTATAAGGTCCAACAGCGCTCTTTCCACCGCTTGGATCAACTGCAATGCCTCCCTTGGTTGGTTGTTGCGCACAGCTGGTAAGTCCTGCAGCTCCAGTACGATGTCGTCCGCTATTTGCGACATGTCCCCGTAACAGTCCTCCAAAACCCGGAAGACCTCCTCCGCGGTACGGCAATGAGACAGCCTGAGTTCGCGCTTTACTGCATCAGCAATACTGTCCAGCAGGTGGAAGAGCCTACACTCAGGGGAACCTGTGGGTTCAGCTAACGCCTGAAGAGTCCCCCAGTTACTCTTCCATCTCCAATAGCTTCTCCTATCTCCAGAGAACTTCGGTAGGCTTAGGGGTGCGAGCGCAATCCTGGGCCCGATTAACCCCTGAGAGGTAGCAGACGTGCTCCGTCCTGTCCCAACACTGTCCGGTAGCACAGCATGCGCTCCTCGCTGCTGTCGCGGTGTGCTAGAGAAGCCGGGGTTAAATGTTGGGTTCAAGGACCACTGTGGTGGATGTCTCTGTGGTGGCGCTTGGGGAGACCCCGACGGGGGGCCCGTGCCTTGTGCCCCATCAAGAAGATCCACATTACCATCTAGTGCACTGCCAGTCACAGCAGCGGTTGGATTGGTGGCTGGGCCTGCACGTGCACTTTGCACTCCATCATCCTGCGCTGTGCCGCTGTCTCCGCCACCGTCCGGAGGCGCACTCGGTTTGTCAGCGGTGGACGTTCCTCCGCTGTCCACACCGTCTTGACCATCGTCTCCGACGTCAACGTCCCCCACGTCCTCTTGACCGCTTGCCAGGACACCAAGGTCGCCATGCGCTGACCTTTTGCCTTGGTGCATGTAGTTAATCAGTGCAACTATAGTCATTTTTCTCCTCTCCTTATAGTCTTTGAGGCAGACCCGCATGTCATCTACCTCCTTGTTTGGGACGAAGCGGTCCCATTCTCGCACAAACTCCTCCAGTGCTTCGACTCTGCTCTCTAATGCTGTGTGCATCAGCTCATACTGGTCATGGGTCAAGTGGCCTGAAAGGAGCGCTTCGGCTTGGCCAAACACTTCTTTGAGGTCCGCCTTTAAACTGCCAAATTGACCCGATGCACAGCGGGACCACAATGTCCTTTTTACCTTCATCTCTGTGTCTTGATACTTTGCGCGGCATTCATGCAGCCTTTTCTTCACATCAGCTACATCCATGTCGAATCCACTTGCATCCTCTTCTTCCATAACAGCAATGTAATCAAAACTGCTATTACAGATCTCTTCATAACTTCCCTTGAGCGCTTTCAGTTCAAGTTTGAGGTCATGCTCATTCAAAAGTTCCATGTTAAACTCAATGGCATTTGCCTTCCTAGTAAAAGCCCCTTGTGCATAGGAACGCTTCTTCTTTAATTCCCCACAGTCCGCCATGCTTTAATTGTCCCTCTCTCTTTCACTCTTTGTTTGTTTTGATGACGCACTTCCGGCCGGCCGTACCTGGACCAAGATGGCGCCGATCCACTTCCGTTAGCTTAGCCGTTAGCGTAGCGGCTAACTAGCGTGCTAACAGCTAATTCGCGGCGATCGGCTTATCCTATGCCGTCGCGCTAAACAGTCACAATGAAAGTCACTCAAGCACAGTCACAGAACATACGAACTCCTCTCCTGAGGGCCGGGACCGGGTCCGAAGCTCCGTCGATCGGCCGCGAAGCTCCGCCGGGTCTCGTCCGCACGCTAGCCTCCTGTAGCTTGCTGTTGTTGACACTGTCCGACCTCCGCTTCTCCGTCACGGGGTTGGCTTAGTGTTGATTACTGTACGGTTTTTTATTAACCTAACTGTGTTAACCTAATAAATCCCACCGCACGGGGTGTGCTTGACCGGCGAAACAGTGTCACACTCAGCTCCGACACAATCTCTGTCTTTTCACTTGTTTATTTCTTCATTAGCAACTCCACACATGCTTTTCTTTTTGCACTTAAACAGTGATCATGCCGTCAGTAGCAACTGTATCAGCAGCAGTAGCAGCAGGTAATCAACTGGAAAACACAAATATATAAACATTACTACCTTAATGGCCATATTTAGGATATTTAACACAAGTTACATTACTTTATACACATCAACTCACCAGCTCAGCTTCACCGGTCAAACCGAGTCACAGTAATGATAACCACCGAAGAAGAAACACTAGGTGTAATGCCGCCGCTAGAGGGCTCTATTAACTCCTAACAACGTAAAATAGCAGGAGACAAATAACATGTCTGAAAATAGGAAATCTCCACACACATACTTTGTCATAGGACTACAATAAAGACATAATTGGAAAGGTCTCCACCTGGAGAATAAAATATGTGGGTTTAGGGGTTGTAAATGGCTCCTTCTTTGAACTATTGATCTTTAACCCTGACTTCTGAGAATTTTTGAAGGGATGTAATTCAGCAACAAAAGGGGGTACAGAAATGGGACAAAGTGTTCTAGAAAGCTTATG
This sequence comes from Trachurus japonicus, assembly GCF_045865225.1. Lineage (NCBI taxonomy): Eukaryota > Metazoa > Chordata > Actinopteri > Carangiformes > Carangidae > Trachurus > Trachurus japonicus. The sequence continues at coordinate 20,702 of NW_028220337.1, read as the reverse complement.
AACTCAGCTGTGTGACTGTGTAGTGGATATAGTCAGCAAGTGGAAGTATTGCCCAAAATGGGAAACATATATTTTCACCCATTTTTATTATATAGGCCTACACATAGGCTATTCTGGTCACAAAAAATGTGTTTTCCACTCCCCTAAAACCCCCTAATGGATTTATTTTATTATTTATAAGCACCTATTTTAGGAAATCAGTAATCGTTGTAGAAACTACAGATCCCATGAGCTGCGACGTGTGGCTTGATACAAAGTCACCTGATATTTGTAGTTTTATCCGGTTTTCAGACGTATGTAAAACTAGGGTTGTGAAAATACACATATTGATGGCATCAAATATCTAAAGTAAAGCCGAACTAGCGACGACAGTGCATTAAGTTGATATATGTTAAGAAAAAGGTGAATAGCCTTAATTTAAGATGTGTTTAGAACCGCTCAATGCAGATTTACGCCAAATAGCAATGGAGGCTGGTTCTTCCGCTATGTAGAACCGAACATCTAGGGTTAGGATTGCTTTATATAATGAATACATTAAATATTTACTTTAGCCGAACTTGTAATGGCAGTGATTGTAGTTGGGTTAAGTTAAGAAATGACACACAGCACTGCATTTGAGTCATTTATTTGAAAATATGTCTGGCTAGTTTCGCTGCAGCTTGGTTGACCGAAACCGAACGCAGCCAATCTACGGGGGACAGGTCATAGCAATAATCGAATGCGTCCAACAACTGCGTCACTAGCCTTTCTGCCGATCTCATAAGATTTCTTTTATTAATACAGCTCAAAATGCACGTGTGTACGAGGTTTAACGAATGCATTTAATAATATGGCATTAGTAGCATTCTTTGATTTAAATGATTTGATGATGGGAGTTTTATTTTCACACTAATCCATCCATCCAGTCTGCACAGGGACACCCAAACTTCCCCTGGCGCTTCCGGGAGGATCCCAAGGGGCATGTCCTAGGTCTTCCCCGGGATCTCCCGGCGGGGATGATGATGATGATTATTATTATCATTATCACGAATAATAATTTAATACAAGTATCACCATTGTTTTTATTATTATCATCATCATCATCATCTTGTTATTATTGTAATTATTATTATCAATAACAATAATACAACCACAATAATAAAATCTACACTATATTCTATCATCTATCATTACCACAAGTGGACTTAAGACACAACAGACACAGTAGCAGTGGGTTAGCCAATTTTTTTTATGAAGCTGAAATCTTGATGTCATGGTTTATGTTTACATAGTGTAGATGAAAAATGCATGTCAGCAGAACCTCACCCCCAAACTACTCTCAGATCTCCAGACACAGATATTGATGAAGTAAACTACATTCACTTACAACAATTTAGAGTTACTTCCATGAAACCTATACTTTCACTTTCCCCAACATGGACAAATGTGTACATTTCACTATACTAAAAGTGGAGTTAACCATTACTATTTTTTTCAGCTGACATTAGTGGATGCAGTGATGAACTGTCATGACAGGCAAGGGCTTTATGCAGTAATGTCTCCTACAGAATCCTGTCTGTTTTAATCCATTGTCATCTGTCTACAATTCTTCTTCTGAACTGCTATTGTGCTGTTCACTCTCCTCTTCCTCTTCTTCTTCCCGATCTTCTTCTCCAAGGGGGTGGATCTGACTACACGCAGGCGTAGCTCACAGTCGGCCATATGAGGACGGGCAACTTGCTCTGACTCTGGCTGCAGTTACAGTGCAGTAGATAGGTGATCCAGTCATCTGCACTAAAAAAACGATTCATAACTCTGTGAAAAATAAATCAGTATGTAGCTATTTCTTTAACTATTTGCATAATGTCACTATAATGTTACTTTTACCAAAAAAAATACATTATTAAAATTATCTGTGATTCTAAATATGCTGCACCATAACTGCATAAACGTTCATAAAAATCAAACCGTTTTGAAATCGGACAAAAACTGAGCAAGTTATGGTCATTATAGCAGAACATGCACCATAGGCTTAATGCTCTGAGGGAGAGAGTTGCCCTTCCCAAGATGGCCGCCGTACTGGCTACGCTTTGTCATTGGGAAACAGCTGCGGGTGAGTCATCTAGTTCTTATATATATCTATGTTCTTCTCCCTCTCCCTCTTCTTCTTCTTCTTCTTCTTCTTCGTCTTCTTCTTCTTCTGTGTCCTCTTTGTCTTCCTCAAATGGACTGAAAGAGGAGCTTGCATCCACAAGGGCATATGTGCTGGTGACACTGTTCAGTTTCTCATTAACTCTTTGACTGCCAGCCATTCTCACAGCAGCTTCCTCCAGCTTGCCAGGCATTTTCCAGCTTTTTGACTGATTTCCGTAGACCCACCATAATATTATGTACTGTTACTACATACACATTCAACCCATCAAAGGAAAGAAGAGGGTCTCTAGTTTCCAGCAAAAAAACCTGTTTGTTTCTATCTTGTTCCAGTCTTGTGAAATTGACGGTTGAATATAGGTTAGTTTAGCCCAAAATGCCATTTTGGCACCAAAATCTTGAGAAAAAGAGGTTTTTGTGTCGGCTGTCATTTTCAGGTGTACCAGTACAATTGGCTCCTTTATATTTTGCTTTAGTGACGCCTCAACATCTGTACAGTTGTTCTCTTGTAAACAACAACTAAATCAACACTGACAAATGACTTTTGATGACAAAAGACAAAATATTTAGCTACTGACACACACTACTGCAGCCTTTTTTCCTTCTTTTCTTTGAGTTACAACTTTTTCTTTCCTTTTTTTTAGTGTGTGTGCGTACGTGACGTGTGCGTGTGCATACGTGTGTGTGTGTGTGTGTGTGCGTGCGTGTGTGTCTGCGTGTGTGTCTGTGTGTGTGTGTGTGTGTGTGTGTGCGCGCGCGCGCGCGCGGATCAGTTCGACAGGTTTTTGTAGCCGAAACACGGCGCTTTAGATCAGATCCAGCTTCCTCTGGTCAGCAGGCAGCGGTCACTCACTCTCTCTGTCTCACACACATCTACACACACACAGCCGACAGCTCTAGCTGACGCCCCCTGAACTCACAGCCACAGACATGTGCGCTCACAACAGAGTACAGACACTCCCACCACGTTTACCTCTCGTCACGTTCGCCGGCGCCGTCCGTTCCTCATCCACACTACTGTAGATCGCGGGGTTTTCAAGCTGCTATCCGAGTGATTTCTCGCAAAATCTGGCGACTTTCCAAACGCTCTTGACGACTAACGACGAGCGATCGACGGGGTTGTTGTTACTAACGTTTGTGCTTTGTATCACGGAGTTGCACGGAGCTTCGACGAGCTGCCGAGCCGCCATGAGCCCCGCCGCCGCCCCCTAAGCTCTCACCGGCGGCCAGAGTGTCACGGAGCGGCGCCGCTGCAGTCAGACACCCGCACCGCTCCGTGAGGGGGGGGGGAATACGCTATATTTTTTACATCTCTCAATCCAAATGTGTTTTTCTGCACTTTATTTTGATGATACAAGTCTGATCTTCACAGAGGAGTAGGGCAAGACATTCAACATGGCGTTGCCATTAAAAAAAACGCTAAGACGAGTTATCTCGTCTTTGGCAGACTACGCTTGGATTCGCTAAGACGAGATAACTCGTCTTTGGCAGTGAAAGAGTTAAGAAGGTGCCGCTTGTGAAGTAGACAGCAGTGTAGTCCCCTGTATCCCTCTTCAGTCATATCTGGAGATGACACTAAAATGAAAAGAAAATTTTGATAACTAAGGCAGCTTATATTGATAATGAAGTCTGGATCATGCATTTTGAACATGTTAATCGATTTGTGACAAAAAAGGGTGTCTAGATTTGATGAAACTGCAGTAATTACATGACACTAGTGTGGTACTTTCATTACATGTCACTACATGCCATTTTACTGCTCAGTGGCACTGATTTATCATTACATAGTATTGTGTCATTGGCATTTGGGAAGTCCGAAGTCCTCAAGTCTCTAAAAAATAAAAGTCTCCTGTCTGTTCTGGTTGTAATGACCCTTCTATCATCTGCTGCTATCCGATTTGGTAAGAATACTGTACAGCAACATGTAAAAAATTCAAAGCATTTACTGTATTATCATCATCATCATCATCATCATCATCATCATCATCATCATCATCATTATTATCACCACCCCTTTATTCATTAGCATACAGTATAGATTAGTTGTTTTGCATATGATCACTTCAACAGGGTATTGCAAAGTAGTAAATGGAAAGTAAATATAATGAAAGCACACAATGCTCTGGGGAAAAAACAAAAAGACAGTTCACCTATCACACCTGTCACTGACAGAGCTGTCACTCCGCTGTTCCTCTCTCTATAGCCTGTGTTTGGCTGTACTTTGTATAAAAGGAGTTCAATATATGAAGATCTAACCTCAATCTGAATCATCAGATCATGTGGCGCTGCTCAGCTGTAGCAGTGTATTTTATAACGACAAACAAGCCAAGAAAATAATGATTGCTCACGAGTCCAAAAACACAAGTCCAACTCAAGTCTGAAGTCACTGTGTGTGCGACTTAAGTGCAATTTAAACCTGGTCATTGGTTTTAGAGAGATGTCAAAGTCACTGAGAATGCATCCTCCTTTCAGTAAGGGGAGATTGTGTGGAACCTACCGTGGTTCTTGATGTCCTGGTCAACCTGGCGAAGGAGGTTATCAAGTTTGCCCAAAGCCTTTCTCAAATATTGACAATGCTGGGTCATCTCTTTCACAACGATGAGCCTCTCCTCTTCCATTCGCCTAACCAGCATGACCTGGTCAAACAGTCGCCTCTTCAAGCGTAGACTCACCACTGTTTTGGAAAAGAGAACAGATATGAAACCATCAAAGCATTTTACTACATACAGCAGTTCAGTCAGACAACTCTGTAATGAGAACAAATCATTTATTGAGTGTAAGCACAGCATAGGTATCCTTGAGCATGGCTGCAGCAGGTTTGGTGTCAGGCTCTGTCTCACGCCTGAGTTCCACTGGATCCGAGTCAGCTCCGTTCCAGCTCCGGTACGTTTTAGCTCCGACAGACGCAGCAAATCCTCGTCCACCGGATCCGTTCCTGGTCCGTCTCTGATCCATTGCAATGCTTAGCGGAGACCAGAAGAGCTGGAGTCGCGAGATCACAGGAGAACTACTCGGAATGGTGCGGAGAGGGATCCAGTGGAATTTGTGGGTCAGTAATTCGTTACCTGAATGACCTGGTTTGCCAGACATTACAGGTAATGAAGCAGACCCCCACCGGGGATCAAGAGACAGAGCCCACTGGTGGATGCTAGGCAGCAGCCAGATGTAAGCAGTAGCTGCAGAGCATAGCCAGGGATGAGCAGGTAAGCTGGGGGGTTTAAATAACCCACTTCCATTTGGATGAGGAGAGCAGGTGACTGATCAGCTGATCAGGATGGGCGCAGCTTGACTCGTCTGCCTGAACTAGCTTCACATTATTTGAATTCTATGAATTTCAAAATCACAAAAAACACTTGCTTACCATCTCCTTGTGCATCCCAAGGCAGAATGACATTGTCAGAGAGACTGCACACTGCTTCAGTGTCAATTTTTGGCTCAAATGCAGGTTCAGCATTGTAGTGCATGATTGCGTCTTTCAGTTTTTTCTTGACCTCAGCTAGTCTCCTCCTTTTTCGCTGCCTCGTTTTGTTGCTGTCTGTTTAATTAAAAGAAATATTAGGAAAAGAACTAAAAAGCATAGGCTGTTGAGTGATGTAATACTTCATACCATTTTGTCGATAGAGATCATTTTTCTTCTTTCTTATGGAATAAATCATGTCCTCTATCTCCCTCTGGAGCTCCTCCTGGCTACTGTCAGCACTACATGTAGGTCTCTCTTGAAAAACAGAAACAAGGCAAAATGTAAAACGTCATGCAGTCACATATAACAAGACCTATTATGTTGACACACACAAACACCAACCCCATTACACACCAGAGGCCGCCCACTGCTTCACATCCTCCACCCACTGCTCTGTGTCCTCCAGAGATATGTTCAGCTCCTGTTTGAGATGTTGGAGGTTGGCACCTTCCACATCTGCTCTCTGTGTGGCCTATTTTGAAGGTTTGAAAAAGAGAGATGAATACAAGAGCCCAGGGTGTAATCTCTCAATATACAGCTGTTAACAATTAATTGACAATACATCAAATAAATAAAGGTTCCTTGAAAAAAATAACTTATTCCCATATGGTCATTGGTGATCTACCCACCGCCTCCTTTATTATTTTTGGTTAGATATATCAGGGCTGTTAGATTTTTCCCAAAAATAAAATCTCAATTTTCTTCTCTCAAAAAACGATTTCTGATAACGATTTTTTGGGGAAATGACAAACTAATTTATGTGTGCTGTGTCTTTTGATATGACGAACCCACCCACCCAAGCTGAAGATCTCAGCTGTAATGGGAAAAGACCTAAACCAAGTCGAGCAGAACAGAGCTGTAACTGTGTAGTGGAAAAGGGTCACTAGTCTTTGTGGCAACAAAGTCCTCACGGTGCCTTAGCAAATGTTGACATGTTTGTTTAGAATGTGTGGTGAGAGCATTATGGGCAGAAGGAGGCGGAAGTCACTACCCAAGCGCAGCCCAGATAGATGAATGGGGGCTGTACTGTATACCCTAGTTAGATTTTTTAAAAAATAATAATTTTTGATTACTTTTCTAACATGGTCCTAACAAAATAATTGTGATTATGATTTAAAATCAATTAAACAGGCCTATCACCTAAGGGAACACATTAGCGGCATCAGGAATAAAGGGAAAGAGAGGAAAATTAGAATGCAACAAAGAGCCACAGGTGGAAATCAGACCAAGGGCTGTTTCTGAGGATTCAGTCTCAGTAATTGGGTTTCACACTCTGCATAAATGGTGCTCGATTTCAACATACAGCATAGACCCACAGACTTCTTACTTTGACAAATCTCTTTGTCAGTGTCTTGTGGAGACTCTCCTGTTTCCGATTGTTCCATGCCATGGCAAGGACCGTAATCATGTCAGCTCTGCCTGCAATAAACCAACAAACAAGAAACCTCACAGAAATTATGCAAACACAAAACTAAAATACAATTTATCATTTGATGCCATTTCCAAGCACATATTTTGCTTTTACCAACCTGACTTGGTCATATATTTTGTTGTGAGAGCAGCTCTTGACAGGAAGCTGTTAACTTGTTCGACCTCCTCACCAATTGTGTTTCCTGCACCCTCCTGGTTTCTCCCCCCCCAAGTCACCTATTCCAAAAACAGACAATAAGATTAAGACATTTGAATTAGAGTCATGCTTTCACATCCAACCTATTTGGTTAAGCTCCTTGTATGTTTGCTTGGTTAATGTGGTTCATTGGAGATGCCGACTGAGCTCTAGTACAGATTAAACGACCCACATCGATATGAGATGGTTATCTTGGTCCTATACCAATTTGACTCTTATCTGGTTCACATTGCAAACGCACCTCTTCAGACTTCCAAGAACATGTGAGCATGTTAGTGCTATTGTACATGCTTAACATTTCTTTTGCTCAGTCATTTGGGGGCAGCATGCCTTCCTTTACAAGGCATAAAACAGTGTAGGATTTCCAAGCTGTTTCCTGTACATTCAGCATTATGATGCTATACTGTTCAGATAATCATGATGGTTATGAGAAAATGAAAACTGTGCTTTTGACATAGGTTACGTCTTTGTCAGAGATGTATACACTAGTCGTGAAGACAAGGCCTTGTTCCTGTGTTTACTTTCTTGCTCCTGGACACACCTGACCTACACACGGGCATGATGTGCACACAGAACAGCACTTTAAAAGCATGTAATGTACATCTCTGATCCTACAGGAAACATAATAAATGCATAGCACAATTACATATAATAATCAAAATCATTTCATGGATGTGAACTAACATATCTGAGCTTGAAGAGATAAAAAATAAAGCTACAGTATATTTATAGTGGAAGAGAAGAGGTAAGAGACTTGAAATCAGTGTGATACAAACATTTAACTTGCCACTGTACCTCACATTTTCCGGTGTGAACTTTAGCATGCATAACTGAGAGAAATGGCTTCATGTCTACAAGAGGCTCCAGCTCTGGCAACTTCTCTGCCATTTTTTTCAGGTATGGCCAATATCTGTAATAGAAAAAACACCACAGCATTTGAGGTTCATAATGGTAAGGACACAAAGGAGGACTTGGAGTGAAAAGGTTGGTATTGGTAGTGTTGAGTCTGTGTGTTCATACGTCTGATGTTTTTTTTTTTCCACCACAAAATGAGTGTGGTCTGACCAGTGTAACAAAGCTCTGATAACTCATGCAAGAACTCAGTACTAACGGCCACACCTGCGGAAAATACAGATTTATGATGAGTAAACGGTTGTGACTACCTGCATGTGATGTCCATACAAAAGAACGTCGCGTTTGCCTTTTCACACAATTCTTTCTGCAAGAATAGCGGATAGGCATATATTTCTCCCCGGTAGTGGTTGAGGCCTTGAAGCAGTGTTCCATGGCGACAGACAGCAATTTGGAGCCCCTCCTCATCCACCTTTGCTAGTGATTTGTGGGACTCAGCTCTGGCTGCTGTGAAAGTTGCCGGCCCACAAACATCACGACCGGTGCTCTGAAATTATATACAATGTGTTACACGTAATACTGGGGCAAAAAGTAAAGAAGAATTAGATGGTTAAAAACATCCTTACAACTGTCATCATGCTCCGGATTGTGTCAACAAATGCTGACACCTTACAATCCTCTGCAATGAAGACTCCATCAAATAGGGATGGTTCATCTGTTCTGGTACATTAAAAAAACAAAGTGTTTGACAACATAGTCACACATCCACAAACATTAAATATTGTCTCTAGAATTTGTGAAAATGCCTATCATGAGTTAAATGTATTGGCAGTGAGGTCCAGTATAGATCAATTACTGAAATGAGAAAGTGATTCTACTAACCCTTTGGACTTCTTGTACCGATAATGCTTCCTATTCCCATCCACTGATATTGCCAGCATATCTGGTGTGCACGCTGGGCAGACGAATGGCTCCACCTGGCACAAGTCGTCTTTCTTGAAGTCACAGAATGAAAATTCCTTGAAGGCTCGGTGGAAGGAATCGCAAGAAATACTACCCATCTGGAGAGAAGGATACAATACAAGACTTTGATATTTGGAATGTAAAGAAATATTGGAAAGAAAAACAGATGCACTGACACCTGAGCAACAACACAGACGATTACATAGTCAGTGTAGAACAATAAGATTCAAGGATCAACAGCACACTGCAGATCTGTGCGTTTTGAATCCAGCGCAGAGCGGCCCTATCCTGTCATTCCCCCTGCTCTGCCTCCCATTTCATGTCTCTCTCTCAACTATCCTGTACATTTAAGGCAAAAGCCACCCCAAAAATACTTTAAAAAAAACAGAGGTCTTACCCGTCCTGTGCTTTGGGCTCTATGTTCAAGCATTCGAAGGAATGCCTGTTGCGACAGTGCTGGGCTCGCCAACTTAATCTCTTCAAACGACGTGAAGACATCGAACTTAAAGAGGAGTTGGCAGCTGGTTGTTGCCGGCCAGTATCGACATCGAAGCAGGTCGTTTAAACCTGGGGTCCAGTTTTTGTGGCAAACAGGGCAACACACAACTGGCAGGCACAAGTTGTATGGGCCTGAAAACAAAATTATACTTACTATTTGAACAGTATCTGTACAACACAGGACAAACGGATAATAGTAAGATATGTAGAGGAAGTGACGACGCACCATTGATAGTCACCAGGACTGTCTGTTTGCCAGGGGCAATGGTGAAGTCTGTGCCACAGGAGCAGACTTGCAGTGGTGGAGGCATTGGAAGCATGCAAACTGCAGTAAAGAAAATGACCGGAATTAAAAATAATGTCTGTATTAGTCAAATATAGTCAACACAGTCAAATGAAAAAGCAAAAAAAAAAAAAGTTTAAGCAAACATTAGATGTGGCTTATTATCTTATCTACTAAAATATTTTAACATACCTTGTTCAGCAAGTTCAAAGTTGCCACTCTGGTCCATTACCACTGAGGATGTGGGAGGAATGGGTTTGTAAAAACCATGAATCATGACCTCCCTGTCATGTAAAACATGACTTTGGTGGACATTGACATCACAACCAGGACAAAGAAACTGAGTTCCCGAGGGAACACAGTCCAGGCAACGGACCACAGCGTCTGCACTTTTACATTGTTGACAGGAGTGCACTTCAACAGTCTCTGCTGCCATTCTGCAGTTCAAGAGCTCTGGCATTGCAGCTCTGAACCTTTTTTGTGCATTGGCCTGTCTCTGGGCCCATGCAGACGTGGTGGGTGCCTCTGCTTCTGCTTCAGTTGAGGTGGGTAGAGTGCCGGATGAGAGTAAGTCTCTCAACATCTCAATACGTTGGTCTAAATGAACAAAACATACATGATCAATAAAATAAAAAAGTGATTTTCTGCATTGCTTGGTCACTGCATAGGCATCAGACGTATGGGCACTACAGTACAGTAGTAATACAATATTCCGATGACTACATTTTACATTTTTAAAACTAAAAGAGTAATGTTGTAAGATGTCATAATTCAATATGCATACCAAGATTTGGGACCTCTTGAGGAATTTCAAGTTCCTCAACTCTTGGGACCTCCCGAGAGCTGGAAGGTTGAACTGTAAACACAAAATGTAATGTGCAATGTAAGAGCATTAAAAACTGTGCATAATAGCATTACTATGTTACTTTACTCACCCGATCGAGATCGATTCTGCCTCACACGTTGTGGTATTATTTTACCATCTTGGTCCCACCTCCTCCAAGTAAAATTGGAGCCTTCACCCTTCTTACGCCTCCTTTTCTTTGGGGGCTAAAAGTTTAAAAAACTGTGTTAATAAATTTGCCTTTATTGTGGCACACACCCCCATGCACTCTCACATGTTCAGCCCTAACCTACATGCGCACACACACATGCTGTGTCTCAAATCAAATACATTTTGAGTACATCATCTGGGTTCTTAAAGTACACAGCATTTTGACCTACTTGAAAATTGAGATGCACTGCAGACTCAAAAAAAGAAAAAAAAAAAACTTACTTTGATTAAGGAAGTATTTGAATTGAAACACAGCAACACACATGTGACTCTTATAATAAAAGAGAAACAATGTAGGAAAACTTTACTGTTGGGGCAATTGCTTCTAACTCGTCCGCCAAGGCTTTCCCCTCCTCCAATGCCTCTTTCAATGCCTCCATGACAAGTGAAGGTGGGGGAGAGAGAGGGAGGGTGGGAGAGAGAGAGGGAGGGAGAGAGAGAGGGAGGGAGGGAGGGTGGGAGAGAGAGGGAGGGAGGGAGTACGGAAGGAAGGAAGGAAGGAAGGAAGGAAGGAAGTCAAAGTAAAGACAGAGAGGGATAAAGTGAAACAACGAGAGACAAAGGAAAAAGTAAGAAGAAATAAGTGGTAGAAAGGTAAAGGAATGAGATATTAGTTCTTAAAAGAACAGTTGGTTTTAAAAATGCTGCAAGCAATGATGGTGATGTTGGAATGACGTTCAAAGACCTGCAAGCAAACAAACAGACCAAAAGGACCTGGGATTAAATCATTTTCTTGTTACAACTAAAATAAATATTTATTTACATAACAAGTAAGTTATGATAAAGTTCAAAAGGAATTAGCTGTGTCTTCTTATTATATCTCTGACAATAGGCTACACTAATCAAAACTACCAAGAATGTATATCACTAGGCTAGTGTTTACAGTATGGTCCCTGATCATTTGTGTGTCGTTATTTGTTAGCCTGCTTCTGAAACTAGCATAACCAATTATGAAAGTCTCTGCAGTATAAGAATAGAATTAGGTTTCAGATGCAGAGTGCCATGTTGTCCTAGAGCTAATAAGCTAACTTACTGTAGCTGAACTGTTTGTAAACAGCCGCACCTTTCAGGTAAAATCGCATACTTTCAGAAGCATGGGTGACTAACTAAAGCGTACCTAAGTGTAAACTGAATTAAGTAGGGTACATATTAATTGCCGATAAACGTGGCTATTTGTTAAAAAGGAAGATAATAAACAAATAAAACCATACACAGAGTGAGTGACCTACCAGAGCCACGACGTTCAGCGATATGCCAAGAACACGCCCGTGCATCGTAATTTCATTGGTCATTAAGGTCAAAGGTTAAATGATGGTAAAGTTAGCTAGAAGTAGAGGTTTTCATATCCTGTCTTCAAAACAAAAGCATTGTCACATTGTCACTGTCGCTGAGCTTTTATTTTGTAAAAAACCGGCAATTACTTTACTTCGGACCATCGCTAGCTTGCAAATTGTATAGCAACGTCGTAAACAAATTTTTAAAAAGGCTATATTTGGACAAATTGACCACATATATGGGATCTACGTTGTTACTTTTGCGCATGAAATGTTTTCAAAACTTGATAAAGTGACATATTAACGGCCGTAAAACGAAACGTGGAATCAACCTAGACCGAAGGCGTGGATTGTGGGCTGCCGTTGCCACTAGAGGTCGCTGGCTGTCGGATAAACGTAACAATGAGTCGTAATTCGTGTGCATGCCACACGACAACTGTGGTCGTTTGGTGAAGGAGGACAGTCTGAAAAAGTTCCATCAACATTTATGGGGAAGGAAATTCAAGCTTGCCACTGATCATAAGCTTTTGCTGACTCTTTTTGGAGAACACAAAAGCCTGCCCACCATGGCTGCTGCCTGGATTCAAAGATGGGCAATCATCCTCTCTGCTTATGACTATTGCATTGAGTACTGTGCTTCAGGAAAACACAGCAATGCACACGGACTGTAAAGGGTTCCTTTACCTGACACAAGCGATGTAGGGACTGAAGCCATAGCGCAGAACATTCATGCATGTTCTATGAACTGAACATTTGATGCAAGTGCCAGTGGATGCTGATCAAGTTGCACGTGCCACATGCACAGACAGTGTGCTAGCCAAGGTTCTGAAACACATTACGAATGGTTGGCCTGATGATGTGGACAATAGTCTGAAACCCTTCCACACACGCAGATATGAACTGTCAGCTGAACATGGATGTGTACTCTGGTGCACCAGGGTGGTTTTGTCTGAGAAGCTCAGAAAAGTTGTGTTGAAAGAGTTGCATTCTGGTCATCAAGGGGTTGTGAAAAGCTCTGGCACGCAAATATGTATGGTGGCCTAAGATTGACACGGATGTAGAGCAGGTCTGCAAGGCCTGTGAATCTTGCCAGATGGAACAACGGATGCCTCTGCAGGTGCCTTTACATCCTTGGGAGTTTCCAGGCCAGAGCTGGAAAAGATTACACGTGGACTTTGCAGGCCCCTTCTTACTGTAGGTCACACCTTAATGATTGTCGTAGATGCCTACTCCAAGTGGCTAGAAGTATTCAGAATGCCCAGCACCCCATCACAAGACTAAAGAGACTGTTTGCAGCATACGGTCATCCGGAGCATGTTGCAACTGACAACGGAACGCAGTTCACGTCTGCAGAGTTCAAGAACTTCATGCATCAAAATGGAATTCTGCACTCTACAAGCACCCCAGGCCATCCGGCTTCTAATGGTCTCGCAGAGCGATATGTGCAGACATAAGAGTGGAATTAATAAGCTTTCTCAGACTACACTCGACATTGAGGACAAGATCTCTCCCAGACAGCAAATGGATCTGGGCCGGATCCGCGCCAGATGTAGTCCAACATCCGGTTCTAATCCTGAAAATGGATCCGCTCCAGATAATATTTGCAACCTGGCGCAGATCTGGCACGGATCCGCTTTACAGTATCTGGAACAGGTCCGGACCAGATCTGGACCGGATCCGCAAGTGGCCAACCGTTTACAGCCCGTATCTGGCACGGATCTGGGACAGATGTGGTCCGGATCCAGGGCGGATGTGATCCATATTTGAACAAAAGCTCTTGTAAGGTTAAAAATCTAGGTTAAAAAGTCTATGAGTAATAAAACAATCACAATGTTTTGCTTTCAACAAGCAGGCTTTATTAACAATATTATATTTGAAGGACGTTTGAACCTTAATGTTTTATGCATTTCCACAACAGTATGCACAGTATGCACAAAGTCAAAGTTACAAACTGTACTGTTTTTTACAGGATTAAAGCCACAGTAGTACTTAAAGGGATAGTTCAACATTTTGGTAAATTGGCCCATTGCCATAATCCCTATAGTCATAGCAGTAGGTTCGTTACCTTTAATTGTCGGTGCAAGCTATTCTTAGAACGGCGGAGCAGAGCCGCGAGCTGCACATTCACCATGCTATGAGATAATAACACAACGTTACCACACAGAGTTGTTTTAGAGGGAAATTCATGTAAAACCGCTGATGCACGTTGCCTTCAAGGACAGTTTTTCAACAAGCAGTCTCTGTATTTACCTCAAGATAAATATCAAGAAATGATTCCTCTTTTGAACCTTACTGTTTAACAGTATGCACATTTAAAGTCAAAGTTACAAATTGTATTTTTAAATTAAATTAAAATATTTCTCTTTTGAACCCTGTAGCAACCAAAAACGCAATAACGGCCAATAACGTAATAACAGCCAATAACGTAATAATTTTGGCCATTTTAAATGTAATAAAGCCAATAATGTAATTACATTTTTGAGCCAATATTGTAATAACTTTTTTGCCAATAATGTAATAAGTTATTACATTATTGGCCTAGTATTAAAAAAACCTTTGAAAATGTAATAACTGGTGCCGATAATGTAATACATAAATATGACTGCAGTTCTTGAAAATTAAAGGCTTTTATGCAGTTTTCCAATCATAAATAGGTATAGCAGATGACATAGTCGTGTCATCCAAGATATGTACTATCCTTCACCTCTCTCTCTCTCTCTCACTTCTACCATGCTTAATGATATGTTTGCAAATGGAAGAAGCATTGTAGGCTATCAACATAATTATGTATTATTACAAGGTCACCCTTGCGAAAGAGATCCTGATCTCAATGGGCTTTTATCTGGTTAAATAAAGGTTAAATAAAAAAAAAACATTATCGGCACCAGTTATTACCAGCCAATAATGTAATAACTTATTACATTATTGGCAAAAAGTTATTACGTTATTAGCTCAAAAGTTTTATTACATTATTGGAACGTTATTACATTATTGGCTGTTATTACGTTATTGGCTGTTATTACGTTATTGGTTGCTACAAACCGTCCAGCCCACCACATTCACTGATTGACTGTGTACGCGACACACCTCCGTAGCCTCTTCCTCTACCACCACTACGACAGTTCCCCCCGGCACCTCTATGGGTAACACCGCCCCCTGCTGGCCCCAGCCGTCATTAACCTCTCCCACTGCTGCAGTACCAATTCAAACAATTATCACAGCCAGACGCTATCACCCATATGGTGTTCTTAAAGCTGCAAATATTAATAACATCTCCTATATTAAATATAGTGCCACTGCTCCTTCACCACTTGGTATCCTGTGTAATCTGGCCCTGCTAAACATAAGGTCTCTTTCAAACAAGACCTTCATTCTTAATGATTTCATTTCATCCTCCCAGCTAGACTTCCTGTTTCTGACAGAGACCTGGTTGAAGCCTGGTGAACACAGTCAGCTTCTAGAAATGTGTCCCCCTCAATATAATTTTTATAGCTCCCCTCGGCTTTGCGGCCGTGGGGGAGGTCTAGCTGTTGTCTATAGAAAGTCCCACAAGTGTACTCTTATTAGCACTGATAATTATTCCAGTTTTGAGGTCCTAATGTTTAAATATGATGGTCCAACCCCGGCCCTCTTTGTAGTGGTGTATCGACCCCCCAGGCCGGAGGCTACTTTTCTCACTGAGTTTCCTGAGTTTCTGACCTCTCTTGTGATGAACTATGACAAAATTCTGATCTCCGGTGATTTTAACTTTCACATCGATGTTAAATCTAATAGTAAAGCCACTGAATTCCTCGCCATTATGGATTCCCTCAATTTTGTACAGTTTGTCTCTGGCCCAACCCATAATCACGGTCACACGCTAGACCTAGTGTTCACGCTTGGTCTGAATATTCCCTCTCTGACTGTGGAAAACATGGGGATCTCAGACCACCTGTGCATTAGATTTTCCACCCTGCTTCATTCTATTCCCAAGCCTCAGTCATCTGTCTCATACTCTCGCACAATAAACACCTCTTCAGCTAGGAAATTTTCTGAGGCCTTTGCAGCCTCATCCTTACCCCAGAGTGTCCAGGCTTGTTCCCCTTACACCAATACTGAAGAGCTTTTAACCCAGTTCAACTCTACTTGTGCTCTTATTCTAGACTCTGTTGCTCCCCTCAAGCCTAGGAAACCTAAAACTAAAACCCAGCCCTGGCTTAATGCCAACACCCGCGCACTGAGACAGTCATGTAGGAAAGCTGAAAGAAAGTGGAAAAGTGACAGGTTACAAATCTCATACGACATCATGAGGGGCTGTCTTGACACATACCAGCAAGCTGTTAAGGCAGCAAGGGCAACATATTTTGCCAACATCATCTCCAGAAACTCCCACTCCTCTAAATCATTATTCAAAGCAATTAACACTATTCTAAATCCTGTCGCTAGCCCCTGCCCTGCCCCTCCCACTGTTAGTTGTGAAGACTTTCTACATTTCTTCATAAATAAAATTGAGAACATCCGATCTGCAATCGCAACCTCAACTTTTGACCCTTCCTCCTTCCTGCCTTGCCCTGCTGTTCTCACCAGGTTTGAGCCTGTGTCCCTCTCTCAGATTGTCGACTTTGTCTCCCATACTAGGCCGACTACCTGCACTACAGACATTGTTCCCACCCAACTGCTGAGGGAAACTTTTAACACTCTAGGTCCCACAGTGTCACTCCTCCTCAATAGTAGCCTGGCAAATGGTTCTGTTCCATCATGCTTTAAACACGCAGTTGTTCAGCCAATTATCAAAAAACCAAACCTAGATCCTGCTGTTCTAAATAATTTTCGACCAATCTCAAAACTCCCGTTTCTATCCAAGGTCATGGAAAAAATTGTTTACTCCCAGCTTCTGTCCTTCTTAGATAAAAATAACATCATGGACAAATTTCAGTCAGGTTTCAGGGCACGGCATAGTACAGAGTCAGCACTGCTAAAAGTCACGAACGACCTGCTGCTCTCCCTCGACTCTGGTAAACCCGCCTTATTAATACTCTTAGATCTCAATTCTGCCTTCGACACTGTTGACCACTCCCTCTTGCTAACCCGGCTTGAGCACCAGGTCGGTATCCAAGGCAGCGCTCTCCAGTGGTTTGCCTCCTACCTTTCTAACAGATCCTTTTCTGTTAACATCGGTAATCTCTACTCTTCATCTGCTCCAATCACATGCGGCGTACCCCAGGGTTCCATCTTAGGCCCCATCCTATTCGCCCTATACCTGCTCCCTTTAGGCTCCATTTTCCAAAAGCATAATATCTCATATCATTGTTACGCCGATGATACACAGTTATATCTTCCACTCGAACCTGGTCATAGCAACAACTCCACCTTGGAGTCCATTCTTGACTGCCTCCAAGACGTCAAACTATGGTTGGCGAATAACTATCTCCAATTAAATGATGGGAAGACAGAAGTGGTCCTTTTTGGCCCCCCAAACTCCTCCATAGGTATAATAAATCACTTAGGTCCCCTGGCGCCCAATCTTCATACCCATGCCAGAAATCTCGGGGTGATCTTCGATCAAGATTTAAAATTTGATAAACAAATAAACTCTGTGGTGAAAAGTTGTTTTTTCCAACTACGAAACATTGCAAAACTTAAATCAATTCTCTCCCTCTCTGACCTTAATACAGTTACCAATGCCTTGATTACCTCTAGGCTAGATTATTGCAACTCACTTTATTTAGGTATTAGCCAGTCATCTCTATCCCGCTTACAATTGGTTCAGAATTCTGCTGCCAGATTGCTAACAGGAACTAGGAGGCAAGAACACATAACACCCATACTAGCATCCCTTCATTGGCTCCCCATCAAGTACAGGACAGAGTTTAAAGTTCTTTTATTTGTTTTTCAAGCACTACATGGCCTGGCCCCCCAATACATCTGTGACCTACTCTCCCCCCTTTCCAACCCAAGGACTCTTAGATCCTCGAACCAACTGCTCCTGACCGTTCCCCGGTCTAGGCTACGAGGAAAGGGTGATCGTGCCTTTGCCGTTGCAGCCCCAAGGCTATGGAACAGCCTACCCATTTCAATCAGATGTTCCTCCTCTGCAGCTGCCTTTAAGGCAAATCTAAAAACCTTTTTGTTTTCCCAGGCCTTTAAATGTCCCTGATGGTCTCAAGTGTGTGTCATTTTTCATTCTGGCTGTCCCAGCCATGGCTATTCTGTATTTTGTACCTTGTTTGTAATTTTGTGTTCACTGAACTGTACAGCACTTTGGTCAACTTTGGTTGTTTTTAAATGTGCTTTATAAATAAATTGATTTGATTTGATTTGATTTACTATTTTATGCATTTCCAGAACAGTATGCACAACGCATTTAAAGTCAAAGTTACAAACTGTATTTTTTTTAAAGGAAATATTTCTCTTACTATTTTATGCATTTCCAGAACAGTATGCACAACGCATTTAAAGTCAAAGTTACAAACTGTATTTTTTACAGGATTAAAGCCAGAGTACTTAAGGGATAGTTAAACATTTTCAACAGTATGCACATTTAAAGTAAAAAAAAGTCGTCGTCGTCGTCGTCGTCGTCGTCGCCGTCGTCACCATCATCGTCGTCGTCGTCATCATCATCATCATCGGTCATCATCAGTCATCCTCAGCCTCTCGTTCGGAGTCTTGGACCTGGAAAAGAAAAATCTTGTCACTTTTCTAAACTTGATTGTTTCAAAACACGTTTTCCAGTTTTCATGGTTTGTGCTGAAATCATTTTATACCCTTAATCCTTCCCTGCGTGTTTGGTGTAAATAGTAAAATTCTACGGCAGTGAATTACTGATTAGTGATTACTGTAGTGTGTAGTACATTATGATGTTGTATGAAAGCTGATTATGAGACAAAAAATTCCCATCCACGACGTGAAAGCACGTATCACTGCTGTTTTCAAAGATTAGCGGGTGCTGCCGTGAGCCCCGGACCCGTCCCAAAGCACGGTTTCACAGTTTTCCTGTCCACACATGACTGCTGAAACCAGACTTTTCGAAAAAGTTCACCCTGGACTCCGGTTACAAAAAACTCCGGTTTCAGGAGCCCCCAACTGCGGTTATGTGTGGATGAAACACGAAACCGTGCAGAGAAACACACGATTTAAAAAATACCCGCGTTCGTATGGACGGCCTCTAAAAGTGAAAAAAAAAAAAAAAGAGAGCCGTCACCTACTCCTAGACGTGTCAGGTCAGCCGCTGGGTGAGGGATATTATTCTGTGGTGAAAAATAGACTCATTCATGACATTTTATTGAGAATGCTGATTTGGCTGCTACTGATACAAAAAGTAAATACAAAATTAAGTTAAAAAGCACTCACCCCACCCCATCTTTCTTTACATTGACTTCAGTAAATAAAAAGGATTAATGTGTTCGGCTTTTGGTCTATAAAATGATAAAATGGTGAAAAATGTTACTCACTGTTCCCTAACGTTATTTTGTACAAACTAACAGTCCACAACCCAAAGATATTCACTTAACTGTCATAGACTAGAGAAACCAGAAAATAACCAGAGAATTAAGACTTTTTATTCTTCAAAAAAAAAAAAAAAAGGCTCAAAGCGAATAGCCGATTATCAAAATAGTTGGCGATCAATTCAATAGTCGATTAATCGTTGCAGCCCTCGCAGAAAATGTTCATTTAAACATCAGCTGCTTCCAGTATGTTACCTGTGCGCGACTCTGGCGACTTCCCCTGCGGGTGTTGTCTGAGCCCAGATGGAACCACTTCATGATATGTTTGTCAATGTCGATGTCTGTTGCTCCCTTTGCCACATGGTTTTTGCATACAGCACCTGTATACAAACATACAAAGCAACAGCACTTACTGCTTCTTGGAATGTACCGTAAATTCCGGACTATAAGCCGCTACTTTTTTCACACGCTTTGAACCCTGCAGCCTATACAATGATGCGGCTAATTTATAGAATTTTACTGGCTAACGGCCACGACGGTTAAGACTACACAAACGCACACGCCGTAACCCCATTTATTGATTTATCAACTAAAACTTGACTAGAAAAAAAAAGCTTTGATAAACACACAGGCTCTGCACGTGTCCTCCCAAAAACACGCTGAGATCAGCAGAGTTTCCACTACTACAGCAGCTGACATGTTGTCAAGACATACAGACCTGTCACTGTCTCACGGTGTATTTCATTAAATTTCAACCTCAAAGATCTGTCCTCAGACTGTCCTGACCTGTCCCTGAACATCACACAGGGACAACATGGGGCTGCCTGTGTGATATGTTACTGAGTTTTATTGATGTTTACATCAGGCTGAGTTCAACCAATCAGTTTATGCTACTGTGATTTAAGTAGTTAAATACAGTAATCATCATAGTGTAGTGGCAGGAAAGACCATTTAATCTGTATGTATCAAATATTGTGTTGGTCAAGAACAAGTTACTGCTTGTGTCTATTGTTAAGGTCTATCAACTAACAGTTAATGAATTTATCGATAATTTGCATCCCTACTTGTCGGTTCATTAGTGGAGGTCACTATACATGATTGAGGACACATTTATGAAAATATAGATTTTTGATAATT